>NC_044906.1:774464-1010253 GCF_001633185.2 Quercus lobata | reverse complement strand
TTTTTTTTTTTTTTTTTTTCATTTGAGATAAGTGACAGTGGGAGTTGTAAATAACGTGAAAATTATCCCGTCGCGTTCATAAATTCAGAGTTATTTTCAGCACAAGCAATCAATCAAAATAAAGTGGCACGATGTTATCAAAAAATAATAATAATAATAATAAAAAATTGGCACGATAAGAGAAATGATGTGAGTATGACCCACTGGGTCCCATTACAGTGGAAAAACAAATAAAGCAAAAAGGTAATAATACGACTTTTGACAAACAAAAAAAAAAAAAGATTTGCCGGCCACAAACACAAAAATCAAATACTCCATATAACTCTCCACCCAAGGAATGACTCATCACACTCACATGGCTGCGTTGATTGAAAAATAGAAATTCTTCGCAACCTCTACAGCATTCGGCATTCACTTTTGCTAAAGTAAAAAACTGCATTTTGAGGCTCTTTTTCTCTTTTTTTGGATTTAGTACTATTATTTTTTATTTATTTTAATTTGAAGTTTACACATTTATTCATTAATATTATGCATATTTAAACTACTGATATAGTTAAGAGTGTCATAAAACAAACTTTAGAAAATGAACAGATCCACATAAAAACATATGATTTCAATGTTATTTCGGTGTTTATTTTTTGAGAACAACATTCTTTTTTTAGAAACTATTTACAAACAACTTAAATAGCAATATATAATTATATAAATCTTAAAAAGCATTAAAAACGTTGAACATATTTTCATGAAATGAATTGTGCTTTCTTAGATTTCATAACAATAATAACAATATTAATTTCATCTATAACATTTATGACATTGTGTTAGGGTAAGGTTTTTAAATTTGAATTTCTTTAAGAAGCAGAGATATGAGAGGAGATCTATCAATCTTTGTGTTTGCTACTACAAAATGGGGAAATTCAAAATTTATGAGCAGGATTTGAATATGGAATTTAGGAGTAAAAAATTTGAGTTTCAAATCCCGCATACTCTTACATTATTTGCGTCAAACTTGGATTTCGACCTGCGCTCAACATTGTACCCAAAACTGTTTGAGGCTTTTTTCGCTCGGCGACTCGTGCTTGGTGCAAAATGCAAAATGAGTGTGACACGTGTACCACACTAAGGTGGAGTGTGTGAATGTGAGCATTTACACCTATATTAATTTTAAGGAGTCACCACCAACCATTGGGATTCTAAGGTGTGATTAGTCACCTATGTCTAATAAATTTTATTTTTTAATTTTAACTAAGAAAACCCTAAGGCTCCTAAGCTAACTTAGAAAACAAAATAAATGGCTTGAACCAGAAATCAAAGATTTGGAAGTTCAGTTATGTGTAGGAAAAGTGTTAGGTATCCCACAACGCTTATCCCAAAGGATAGTACCTCATTTCAAATTTAATCTTAAGAGCTCACCATTTAAACAACAGCTAAAATACTTGGCATTTGATTTTAAAAAGAATGATATGTATGTACATGTGAAATGAGATAATGTAAATTCTATCATAGGATGATATGTCAAAATAACATGTAATCTATCCTTGGTTGACATGTGAATGCATAACATGT
The DNA here is from genome assembly GCF_001633185.2 of Quercus lobata. Taxonomy (NCBI): domain Eukaryota; kingdom Viridiplantae; phylum Streptophyta; class Magnoliopsida; order Fagales; family Fagaceae; genus Quercus; species Quercus lobata. The sequence continues at coordinate 1,008,687 of NC_044906.1, read as the reverse complement.
GTAATCTACACTATGGTGACAAGTAAATGCACGACATGTATATTGGAATCTATCCTAGGATGACATGTGAGCATGTAGACATGTGCAAAATGCATGGACATGTGAACAATTTATTTTAGAAAACAAGATTAAAAAGCATTGGTAAGCATGTAATTGCATGACATTTTCCAGGAAGATAAATTGCATAGCGAATTAAATATAGCTAACCTTACACCAACGCATAGTATAGCATACCAAATGCAATCTTTGCAATTAATTTTTCCAATGCATTTATCCAATGGAAAAAGACAAAGAAATAATAAGTGTTAAATTCCTATAAAGTGTGAAAACAAAGTCATTTGACAAATTTATTATTTTTAAAGGAAGGTCTTTTTATTTTTGGCAAAACAAGAAAAATCGTTTTTGTGACCTCAAGGGCCTTTGTGCAACTTTGGAAATCTTAAGGGTCAAAAAGATGTTTTTGGAAATTTTAGGGTTGAAAAGGCATTTTTGTGAAGTCGAAAGGTTAAATGCAATTTGGGAAAGTTTGGGGTTGAAGTGTGATTTTTGAGAAAAGTGGAGTGTCAAAGTTTAATTTTGGGAAAGTCCATTTGATGGTGGGCTGAATCTGGGATTTGTGTTGGTGTATCTCTTATTTAGCCGTAGGTCTTTGTGGGAGAATGGGTTGAATTTGATTTGGATTGGGTTTAAAGGTTGTTGAACGAGTAAGCTTTCGGCATTTGTGAAATTGGGCTAAACTTTGAAGTGAACTGGAGGCAAAGTTTCAGATTGGGATTGTAAGAATTAGGCTTGTTGGTTTTTGATGAAGTGAGCTTAAGGGAACGTAGACCTTTTAATACTAAAGCAATCCGCTTCTCTACCAATCACACCTAAGAAATCACTAAGGTACCAATAAACTTATGCCACCTCAGCCTCTTATCTTTTATTCCTTTTATTTCTTTTCAGTCTCAGTTATCACTCTCTTAAACCCTTCTGATTAAAAAAAATCATCCCCTCTAACCCGTGCCCATCTCTTCCTCACTCACTCTCGTCTTCTCTCAAACGGTAATAGTCACCATGGCCAAGAGCTCTAAGCTCTGTCACCACCGCACGCGGCCACCATTTCGGGCGGTGGTCCTACCTTTTCGCAACCCTTTCTTGATATGTGTTCTTGTGACTATGTATGTGAGCATGAATCTGTGAGTGTGTTATGTGTGCTTTGTGTATGTGTATATGATTGAGTGAACGAAAATGGCAGAAAAGTGCGAGCTTTTTATTCAATGTTTTGCTTGACAGTGTGTAGCTAACATGTGTATACTAACAGAGAGACATTAATCTGCTTTTCCTCTTGGTCTTGTCTCTGTGCTTTGTTGATAGCTGCTGGTCTTGTCTCTGTGCCTTGTTGATAGCTGAAAAGGAATAAGCTTTAATTTGGATGTTGAGCTAGAAGTGGACAAGAGACGAGAGAGTGGAAACAAAGTGAGGAAATTTGTTGGAAGCAAAGAGACCAGCTCTGTTTTTTTTGGGTTTATGGACAAAAGGTGGTTGCTTGTTAGGTTTACTGTAGTGGTTTTTGCTGTTGTTGGTTGTGGCTTTGGGTTGGCTGGAAGTAGCAGCTGGATTTTCGGGTAGGTGTAAAAAATGAGGGCTTTTGTTTTGGTATTTTGGGATGCTGCCTGATGGGGTTTAAGGGGAAGGGCTGTTTTCTAGCCTTGGGAATTGAGAGAATTTTCTTAGGGTGGGTGCCTCTCAAGATGGGGGCTGTGCTGCCTCCCAAGGGGACAAATTGTTGTTCTTGCTTTTAGTGTAGGAAGTGATTGTAATGGAGGTTTTGGGTAGAGGGCAAAAACATGGTTTTAAAAGGGATCAGATCGGCCGATCCGACCGGTTGAATCAAGAACCGGCCACTACTCTTGTCCGGAAAAAACACTAAAAACTGGCCAAAATCGATCAAAAACTAAGAACCTGAAGCAAATCCAATTTTGCCGTTGGTTCGGTTTTTAAAACCATGGGCAAAAGAAAGTTTTTGCTACTGTCGGGTGGAGGGCTATGTCCCTTTTATGGGGATGGGGGAGTGTTTTTTGGGGTTTGTGCCTCCCAAGATGAGGCAAAAGATTTGTTGCTGCCTCCCAAGGGCCAATTGTTGTTCTTTGTATTTGTAAATAGGAGAAACAGACTTATTTAGAGCAATTACATTAGTCGGTGGAAAATTTTTTCCATTTTGCACATCTAAAACTTACTTTTTCTATTTTGTATTTCCATTTTTACAAAACACTCACATCAATTTGTCTATTATACTCCTTTATTCAAATAAAATATTCATTTTTTTACCATTTTTTATTATTTTCTTTGCTTACTTTCTTCATTGCCTCTCTCTCCCTCTCAGACCCAACCACCATCATCATCACTACCCGATCGACGAACCACTCAAGATCAAACCAACCCAAGATTAGAAAACCATTTAGGCCGAAACCCACTCAATCCGAAAGCCAAATCATAACCCACCCAACCCGAAACCCACTGATCAAATAATGAGAAATCAGTGAGTTGACTGACGGCGATATGATTAGGCTTCGTGCAGCAATGGTTTGATCTTGATCAGCGAGTTGATCGGTGGCAATGGTTTGATCTTGATCAAATGTGAAAAACGGAGAGTGAGGGGAGAGTGATTGGCGGCGATTTGATCAGGCGGCGTGTGGTTTGATGTTGATCAGCGGCAATGGTGTGATGTTGATCAGGTGAGTTCTTTGTGCGGCAGTGGTGTGATGTTGATCATGGAGAGTGAGGTGAGAGGGAGAGTGAGGTGAGAGAAATAGAGTCAAAGAGAGAGAGAAAAAAAATTACTAAAATATTTATGCAAGTACTACAGTAACTGTGCATATATGCACGGTTACTGTAGCAATTGTGCATAAATGCACAATTTTACACCCGCTGATGTGGGTGTTTTTTTGACCAAAATGTGTAAAAAAGACTACCTTTTTCTATTTTGCAAAACTTTCCACCGGCTAATGTAATTGCTCTTAGAGCATCACCAACAAACTCTCTAAACCCAATATTTAGAGAGTAAAGCAACAAAATGATGCTCCATCAATCTCTCTAAGTTATTGTTCATTAGCAAAAAATTATTTGCTAATGAACTGTCACTCTCTTGGTTTGATGACCTGTTCATGAGCAAAATAATTAAATCAAATTACAAATTCAACCACCGATTAAAATATTTAATTTTTACTCAATATTCACAATGGCTAACAACAAAATCATTCCAGATCTTTTCACTCTCAAACATCTCTAAACTCAATCTCAATCAAAATACAAACTCAAATCACAATGTTAAAACTAATCAAATCAAAACCAAAAATAAATAAATAAATAAATCTGACCCATTTGAGCCGTGGTGGGAAGGAGGACAAGCAGAGGACAGGCATGTGTGAACGTCGATTTAAATGTTTGACTCTCTCTAGTCTCTATCATCCACCGACGATTTGTGTGTGTGTGTGTGAGAGAGAGAGAGTTTCTAGTATGTTTTGGAGTGGATGAAGTGGTAGAGAAGAAAAGCAAAAAGAAAAGTGAAGATAGAGAGAACGGAGGGAAAGAATAAGTGTGTGGAGGAGAAAAAAAGAGAAAAAAAAAATAAAGAAACATGTGGATGAAAATAAAATAAAGAAAAAGAAATTAAAATTGAGAAATGCTAATATAATATTTTCACAATACTTTCACAATAAATCTTAAGTAGTGGGTTGTTAATAGCTAATATTGATGAGAAAAAAATAATTTAAGTGATGTGTTCAAATTAAAATCAGTAACAACTTACAACATATGATTTGTTGTAAAAATATTGTGAATGTAACATTCTCATTAAAATTAGATGATTCTACAAATCATTATATCATTGTCACAAGTGCTCCACTAGATTTGTTAAAAAAATATCATCGAAAAATTAAAAAAATATTACTGTCGGGAGATTTAAAAAATATAGTTGCTGAGAATTTGAAAAATACGATGTGAAAGTTCAAATAGTGTATAAAACACCCTTGAACGTTTAGACCCTCAATAATAAAAATACCAATTCAAGCTTTATGACAAACAATAAGTGGGCGGAAAATGAACACAAGCTATAAACAGAATTGGTAAACAATCTAAACCAATTAAAATCACATCCACAGCAGAAAATAAAAGGCAAAGATTAAGGGAAGAGAGATGCAAACACAAGGACAACACAACGATGTGTTATCAAAGAGGAAACCGAAGCCCTCGGCGTAAAACCTCTCCGCTGTCCTCCAAGCGGTAAGTAATCCACTAGAAAATGTAGTTAGGATACATGAACAGCAATAGACCCTCCAAGCCTAATCTATCCAATGTACCTAAGCCCTCCAAGTTTCTTGCTCCAATGAGGTTGCGCCGAACTTATTTCTTTTCTAACTTCTTGGATTCCGCTACTTGACCATAGTATCAACCAATGTGAAATTGGTTCCTTCCTAACTGCTTCCCAAAACACCAAACAGCCCTCTCACAGTAATGGATATGGTGAGAAAAGGTTTTGGTAAAAAGCCTCTCAAGGATTTAACAATGGAGAGGAAGAGAGTAGAGGAATTTGAAGAGTCTCTTATGTAAAGATTGTGGATGAATTAATCTTATTTTTCTCTAGGGTTTCTCTCTCAAAATTCTCTCTAGAAGCTCTCATTCTTTCGTGGGTATAAGGGGTATTCATACGAGGGTGAGAATGAAATGTGAAAGGTCAGGTTTTCAAAACAGGGCTGGCTCGCGGCTTGACTGAGTCGCGAGTTCCAGCCGCGAGATAACTGAACGGCCAGTTGTCCTATTTTGTCCTGTAGTGCTCCAGCTAGTATGACGCTTCAACTTCTGGCTTGGCACGTGTGTAGCTTCTGGTGGCTTGCAGCCGCGAGTCACCCGCGAGATCCAGTCACGAGTCTCTGTTTTTCTTGCACACTCTTGAGCATTTCTTCACACTATCTCACTCACTACCCTTACAAGAATCCCACCTAAATACAAGGTTACTAATTGCTGAAATACAAGCAAATATAGCACGGAATAAAGCCAACAAGATGGTTGATTAAATTCAACCTTACAATCTCCCCCTTTGACTATTCCGTGACAAAACCCTAAAACAGACTCTAGACTTAACATGTGAGTTGGGAACAGTTAAACATAACTCACTCACACCTAATTCTAGAAACTGTGAAGCTCTTGAATCATATGAATATAAATCTCCTAAAACAAAATAATACACCATGATTATTATATGCAGAAAAGCATGAAATGCATATGAAGCAGGCATGATGTGATCAAGCAAAGATAGAGTTAAGAAACAAACCATGGCTGGATCAAATAAGCAATCACTACAGGGTAGTGACCATAATGCTCATTCACACTTGGAATGAACACTTGGACATACAAGTTAATAAGATCAATGCAGATTACTTACATGTCCAACACTCAACCAATGCATAATACACTAAGTATATGCATCTAGGAACAATCCTACAAGGGCACAAAAGTGACAGTACTCAAAAGAAAATGCATGACATTTAGTTAGAAGTACTGATTTAACATAAAGGCTGCATAAAGTATGGTACAAACCATAAAGCCTACAGAAAATGATAGCAAACCCTAAAAGCTTACAAAAGCAACATGGGTACAAAGATAAAAAGCTGAATAACAACTTAAAGTAAAACATTTAAACTGCTTGCTGAAATCTCCCCCTTAGATAGTTTTCTCCCCCTTTGATCAAGCTATCACTCCCCCTTTCATTATATTACCCTTATGACATCATCTCCCCCTTTTTGTCATGGAATAGCTACATATCCTCTTCTAGCTTCCTCTGAATCTAATCCAATTGAATTTGTAGGGAGGTAAACTTCATATCCCACCGAGTGCTGTGATGGTGTAAAATAGATGTGAGTCCGAACAACTTGGTACTCAACTCGTGGACAGATGTCACAACGTTGTCGAGTTTTTCGTCAAGGGAGAATGTGCTAAAACCATTGTGAGATGTGGAAGTTTCCGGTTTGACTCTCTTCCGACTATGACCAATGCTTGCGTTGAATGTACGCATGTTGATTGGACTCGGTTTTGTGCAGGGAGATTCATCTGCTGTTGGGTGAATTCCTTTGAGCTTCAAAATCCTAGAAATGAGACAACAAAAAGGAACACATATTCGTGACTCAGTTCATAGAACCGTTTTGCAGAGAACGTGAAAGATATAAGCACAGATGTCAATCTCTACATCAGAGATTAGGTCATGAAGAAACAAGGCACGGCCGAGGTTCATATACCCAATGCTGGATAAGGGGTACAAGTTGTGAAACATCACTATTGTAAGCACTCTTCGTTTCAGAGGAAGAGAGGAAACGTTGACGGAGTTTCCATTGGATGAGAATTCCAAATATTGTCTAAGACCATCCCTAAGTAGTTCCTCATCTGGACATAGATCATCATAAACCGGTGAGTTTTTAAGCATTGGCTGGTTGATGTGAAGGATCTCTGCCAAATATGCAAGAGAGACTGAAAAACTTTTTCTCCTAACCCAGCACTTGAGTTCTTCGCCTTCCATAATTGCATTGGCATAAATTTTTTTTACCAAATTCTCATAAACTTCATCCAGATCGGAGAGAAGGTAATTCCAATCCTTGTGGGAAAACCATTTTGGAATGTTAATGTCATGAAGTGAGGATTGATCAATAGGTCTTTCTAGTAATGGTGTAGCATTTCGAAAATAATTCTCATGAGTCTGAAAGGCAGCATAGGATCTGAACTTGTTGGGATCGAACACCCCTGATGGGGAACGGGTCCTTTTTGTTTTAGGTGAGTAGTCATCGACATCATTGACAAGCTCATTTCCTTTGGGACTACCTTCTTTCACAGCTGCTTTCTTAAATGGAGACATTTCCAATCTTTCCTTGAAGATTGAGAAAATGGTGACAAAATAGAGGAAGATTTTGGAGTTGACCACGGTGGTGTTGAAATATTGAAAGTGAGACCAGAAAATGAACAGTCACAGGATGCAAGAAAACAAATTAAGACCCTTTTTGAGAATAGTGTTGAAAAAGAGCTTCTTTTTGCAAACCACGCGATTTTCGCGACTAAGGTCAGTCGCCAGAAAGTCGCCAATATCACTCGCCAAAACACTTCAAGCCAAAAGTTTTGAAAAATTTGCCAAGGGTTTTTCGCGACTAGAAGTCTCACTCACGAGGGAGTCGCGAGCTGAGCCGCGAAAATCTCTGTGTACCCCTCGCGACTGGACCTTCCACTCGCGAACAAGTCGCCAAAACTAACCCGCAAGCTCGCGATTGAGGCATGCGACTTGTCTGACCCGCGACTGAGTCGCCAAAACAGGGCAATACTGTTTTTGAAATTTTCAGTTTTTATAAGAACAAAATACTTTCCAAAAACAACTAAAACACTCAAAAATCTTCTTGTGTTTGAATCAACAAAAATTGAGCATGTGAAAACACATTTTATCAAATACAATCACACAAATGAATATGGCATTCATTAAACATAAACTTGTGTGTTGTGTGTGGATATCAACAATGAGATAGTCCTTTCAATGATCAATTCAATCAAGGCATACACAATTAGCACTAGATCATGTGACTCATTTCAATTATAGAAGTATGCATATATGACCTCCCACAAGATTTGATTACATTACTTGGAGCTTTACATTTGGCTCCAATTTCAATCATAACATTTGATCTTTTAGATCCTTTTGAAACAATAACCTCTCATTGTGAGAATGATATTTGATATTTCACCTTGACGAGATAGCCTTTGGCTTTTTGAAAAATCATACACTTTATTTATGGTCACTTTCCCTTTTCCCTAGTCAAATAGTAGTATGTGTGACAGGCTTTTGCAGCTCAATATCTCTTTACATTTGGAGATTTACATTTGGTGAGCTCTTTTGAGTAAGAACAAAAAATAAAGAGTGAGAAGATATATAGCCACAAGTCTATGCATGTCTCAAGATCAATATAGCCATTCACTAATCATTTATGACAAATTTGAAGATCTATTTACAACAGTCACATAGATTTCAAGATTTCTTCCACAGTGATAATAGTGCAAAGGAACAAGCTACGCTCGTAAATGCACAAAGCCAATAGCACAAAGGTACAAGGTAAAACAAGTTTTGAGACAAAGCTCAACAATGTCAATCAAACTTTTTGATTTTCTACTTTTTATGTGGTTTTTGGATTTTTGACACATAAGAAGGAAAAAGATTGAACAGAAGCAACACAAAAAAATATGAATGAAAGTATGCAAAAACAGACAAACAAATTTCAACCCACACAATCAATAAGCAAACAACCAAACAAAGTCACAAAGCATAGGAAGTATTGATGCATGGACATGTTGTAATACTTATGTATGAGTACCCTTTTTCACCCACACGTCACTTGCATTAGGGGTGATTTCCTTATAGAATTGGGTACGAGAGTTAAGGCTTTCAAACCTTCGTGTGAAACTTTCCAAGCAATTGGTGAAAGCACCAATCATCTTCATCACATCCATCATTCCGGAATTACCATTTCGATCTCTTGATGGTTCACCAGCCCAATTTCTCCTATCATTTCTAGGTTCTCGTGACCTTGGAGCAGTTGCATTATTCATTACTCTGAGCTTTTGACAATTTGGTCGAGTATGCCCTTGAGTCCACAGTGATGACACACATAGTTCAATCTAGGACCTCTTTGTGGTCGTGGACGAGACTTGGCTCGGGATTCAGACCTGCCCACATATTGATTACGGGGTTTGTTCAACATCTGTTGGTCCTCCACATTCCTCTTCTCCTCTATCTTGGGCTTCTCAGCAGTAGGACCAACTTCAACTGACTCTTTGGCCTTTATAAACTTCACTTCTTTGGTAATATTGCCTGATGAGCTATTCTCTCCGGTATATCCCAACCCGGATTTGTCTGAAAAATGTTTTTGAGATGAAATAACATCATCTAGCTTCTTGGTGGAGACCTTCTCTATCTTGGCATTTGCTTGCACAACCTCTTACTCAAGAAATCTCACTTTTGTGTAGGCTTCTGACAGTTTACCATTCAGTGTTTCTATCTCACATTTGGCCTCCTTATAGTGAATTAGGAGACTTTTATAGTCCTCCTCTACCTTCTTCATCTTTCTCATAGCTGCCTTGGCCACCCTTGTGTACTCACCCGACTTCTCCAGGAGTGAGTTATAATTCTCTTGAAGATTGGCTGTAAATTCATCTTCTTTTGTATCTGATTCTTCAACAACTCCCAATAATTCTTCATCACTATATTCTCCAAGCTCTTGTACAAGAAAATTCAACTCATGTGAAGACTCAACATGGGCAATAGTCATAAATGCAAAATAATTCCCTTCTTCGTCACAGCTTTCCTCAAAATCAGAGTTGGATGAATCTGAGTCACTTAGTGTCATGGCATACACCTTGCCTTTCGATTTCAAATAATTCGGACATTCTTTCTTAAAGTGTCCATGCCCATTGCATTCAAAACAAGTGACACCTTGTGTAGATTGGGATTCTTTTCCACTTTCTTTTTGAATTCCCTTTTCTTCCTTCCTGAACTTTAGAATTTCCCTTTATCACCAAATTTACCATTATTCTTGAATTTCAATAATTTCCGGAAATTTTTCACAAGGTATGCAACATCTTTGTCAACCACATCCTCATCCAATGAGTCATGGACTTCCGACCTTTCATTAATGGTCTTAAGAACAAGAGATTTGCTCTTCCGTTGAATGGGCAGCGACATTACATAAATCTGAAGGGAACCAATCAGCTCTTGGATTTTGATGTCATCAAGGTCCTTTCTCTCTTCAATCGCTGTCACTTTGGCACGAAAGCTTTCCGGCAATGACCGAAGGATCTTCTTTACTATTTTAGAATCCTCCGTTTTCTCCCCCAAATTGAACTTGCTGACAACCACCTCATTCAGCTTACTATAGAAAGAGTCAAAGGACTCATCCTCACTCATTTTTAGCTCCTCAAACCGAGTGGTCAGCATCTGCAGCTTGGTGTCTTTCATTTTCTTCGTGCCTTCATAGGTGGTCTCCAATATCTCCCATGCTTCTTTGGCAACGGTAATGTGAGAAATCCTGTGAAACTCATCTAGAGACACACCACAGAAAATCGCGTTAAACGCTTTACTGTTAGCATTAGATGCGACGAGTGCTACCTTATCCCATGTGGATTTGGCTTCCTCAGGCCTAGTCCAACCTATATCAACAGCATCCCAAACAGATTCATCAATGGAACATAAAAATGCTCTCATGCGAACCTTCCAAAATGCATAATTACTACCATCAAAATATGGAGATGCATTTAGGGATTGAGACCGGTCCATCTCAATATGGGGTCAAGGATCACACTATGGTAATGAAGCCAATAAAAGTGTACCCGCTCTGATACTAATTAAAAGTTCAAATAGTGTATAAAACACCCTTGAACATTTAGACCCCCAATAACAAAAATACCAATTCAAGTTTTATGACAAACAATAAGTGTGCGGAAAATGAACACAAGCTATAAACAGAATTGGTAAACAATCTAAGCCAATTAAAATCACATCCACAGTAGAAAATAAAAGGCAAAAATTAAGGGAAGAGAGATGCAAATATAAGGACAACACAACGATGTGTTATCGAAGAGGAAACCGAAACCCTTGGTGTAAAACCTCTCTGCCGCCCTCCAAGCGGTAAGTAATCCACTAGAAAATATAGTTGGGATACATGAATAGTAATAGACCCTCCAAGCCTAATCTACCTAGTGTACCTAAGCCCTCCAAGCTTCTTGCTCCAACGAGGTTACGCCGAACCTATTTCTTTTCTAGTTTCTCTAATTTTGCTACTTGACCATAGCATCAACCAATGTGAAATTGGTTCCTTCCTAACTGCTTCTCAAAACACTAAACAACCCCCTCACAGTAATGGATATGGTGAGAAAAAGTTTTGGTAAAAAGCCTTTCAAGGATTTAATAATGGAGAGAAAGAGAGTAGAGGAATTTGAAGAGTCTCTTATGTAAAGATTGTGGATGAATCAATCTTGTTTTTCTCTAGGGTTTCTCTCTCAAAATTTTCTCTGGAAGCTCTCATTCTTTCGTGGGTATAAGGGGTATTTATACTAGGGTGAGAATGGAATGTGAAAGGTCAGGTTTTTCAAAATAGGGCTGGCTCGCGGCTTGGCCTCACAGCTTGACTGAGTCGCGAGTACCAACCGCGAGATAACTAAACGGCCAGTTGTCCTATTTTGTCCTGTAGTGCTCCAACTAGCATGATGCTTCAACTTCTGGCATGCCTAACACGTGTGCAACTTTTGGCGGCTTACAGCTACGAGTCACCCGCGAGATCCAGTCGCGAGTCTTTGTTTTTCTTACACACTCTTGAGCATTTCTTCACACTATCTCACTCACTACCCTTACAAGAATCCCACCTAAATACAGGGTTACTAATTGCTGAAATACAAGCAAATATGATACGAAATAAAGCCAACATGATGGTTGATTAAATCTTACACGATGAACGAAAGAAGATTGAAAAAGAAATATTAAAGAAATTGTGGGAGGCCATTCGATCAATAGGTCCATTAAGGTTAGGATTGTTGGGCCTGTAGCCCATCCGAGGATGCATATCCGTCCAAGAAGGCCAAGTCCGGTCATAAGGTAATTACTGAAGGGGGTGGTAGTCAATATCACGAGGGTGAGGTGCTGTATTCATCCGAGGACGCCATACTCCTCGACACTGTGCGTCCGAGGACGAGCAGGGTGCAGCCTTGTGGCAGCCGGGCCTCGGAATTATGTCACCAATACAGATAGGATCACAGACCAAGGGTAAAAGGGAAAAGATAAACAAATATCTGTAACCACAGCTGCCTCCGCATTAATGACTTCTCAACCAACTCTCTGGCCGCATTAATGTGGAGATGATACCTAAATAGTAAGGAGGCAGTCTTACAGCTACCCATAGAAAGTTCCAGGAGGTGCTGGATGGGACAGAAAGAAATCCTCCGAACCCAACCTACACGTGTGCGGTGAGGATGGAAGGCAAAGGGTGGTATATAAACTGAAAGAAGAATATGCAAAAGGAGATGGAAAAAAAAGAAAGAGAAAGAAAGAAAAACAAAGACAAAGAGGAAGAGCAAAAAGAGAGTAAACAGAACTGCTCCGATTACCTAGGGAAAACGATCGTTGTGCCAACTTTAAGCTTTCAATATACGTGAGATTGAATCTTTTTATTATATACAAAAGTTAACCCAGTTCTTTACACCCACGCTCTACAAATCATATTGTTTGGGCCTTTTTACGTACGAACCCAATACTGTTACGGGTCGTTACGAATCGCGTCCTTACAGAAATAATGAAAAAATAATATTTAAATGGGATAGAGAAAGGATAGAGAGTCTGATGGAAAGTGTATTTGAAAAAGTAAATAGGCAAAAGGTAAAGTGAATTGTTCACTCTTCAAATAGTACAAAAATTTGAAGAGGTTGCTGGAGATGTTCTTATATGGGCTCTCCTAGGTTTAAGGCTACACAACCCTTAATTCACCTACACAAAAGATTAGAATTGAACTACAGTGCACTCAAGAACTATGTCATGGACTTTAAATCAACACTTAATAATTCAATAAATCTTGATGTTCCCATTAAATAAAAGAAATTAACTTGATGTTAAAATAAATCACATGCCTTACCCTAATTCAATAAAACTTGATGTTCCCATTACCTGATTATCGATACCATATTTTATCCAACCCTGATTCACGAGTCAAAACAAATGCCAAAATCCAAAAAATTGAAAAAAAGGTTCAAATTACAAATTTCAAAGCCAAAAAGGATAAAAAAAAAATAAATACAACATGATCAAATAGTGGATCAAAGGGTCACAATATTTAAAAACTCTTTTGATAGCAATTGAGGTCAAAACCCTAACTGGGTATGGTTAAAAAGTTGACTTTTTTATCCAACCGCCCGATTGAGTTGAATTTTGGACCATCTCGTAAGGAATATATTTCCCTTAGAACCAATAGTTTACGGGCCAAAATTGAAGTTAAAACGGATGAGATATCAACAAAATTCCAAAAACCCTAACAAAATACTTCACTTTTTTTTTTAAAAGGAAAAAGAGGCAGTTTTTAGGTCAAATTCACACAATAAACTATATCAATTGGCCAAGAACTAGAGCAATCTTGCTGAAACAACTTGAAGAACAAGGTCTTGACTACTTCTGATAAAAAGGGCTCGATGACTTAGCAAGACATTTTAATCTAGCCTCCTTTGAGATCCGACCACAAAGCCACAACTCATTTGATGTCATGCTCAACAAGTTACATTCATTTACTCAATGTGTTGGTGGAGAAACTTTTGGCCCATTTTTAACCCATTGGGGATCCGTTGTATGTGATATAAATACTATTGCATCATATTAGGCTTTGACGTGTTGTTTTAGAGGAAAAAAAAAAATTGTATTACTGCATCTTATATAATTTTCCTGAAAATAGTCAAATTACTGTAACTCCATGGATGTAAACAAATTGCTAAAGTGTGTAATTATTTGAAAGGTGATCTTTTCTAAAATAGAAATCTCCCAAATCCTACTCCTGTCAGTGGAAATCAATCTTGTCTGATACAGAATTAATTGCTGAAAAAGAAGCATGCATAAGGGTGAAAAAAGTTACATGTATCCCTTGGATCCGAACCATTCCATAAGTCAAATTCTTCTCCTTACCAAACCTTGATATTAATATGGTCTATGGTCTTATTGTTTCTAATCCAATCAATAGGGATAAATCAAAGGCTTTAAGTCAAGCAATTTTAAAAAACCGTCATGAAATCCCTTGGAAGATTAGAAATATAATTAATAAGATCAAGGTAGCATCAGATTTTTCGCCCAATCCTTCCTTTAAATGGGTTGCTCACGAAGCAAATATGGCTGCCCACACTTTGGCTAGATGGTCACTTCAAAATAGATTTGTTGGTACCTTTGATGTAGGAAATTGCCAATCCCAAAAAAAAATAATAATAATAAATAAATTTTAAAAAAAAAAAAAAAAAATCAATCAAAGGCTCTAAGCTACCATTTAAACTGTAGAAAGCCATGATTCAAAATAACTATTCTTGTGAAAGATTGCCTGGAATAGTCAAAGTTAATTTCGATGCAGCTGTTTTAGGAGCTCCTCTGTTACTGTTGCAACTATATGTAAGGATCATGTTTATTAACTGAGACAGGTTTAGGTTGATCATTCAATTGATCATGGTGATTCTCTATGGGCTGAAGCCCTCAATAAGACTGAGAACTTTTTATCAGTTTTCAGGTGCTAAATATTTCTTTTCGTTTAGCTTTACATGTTTTTCAAGATGGGAGACCACAGTTCCTCCCCCTTTGTTTGGGTTGACTTATAAGATAAAAGTTTAATTCAAAAAAAAAACAAAAAACGAAAAAAGAAAGGTAGATGTGAACAAAATAGGGACTATGATGTCAAACAAAGTACAGAGTCTGACACTATGATGACAAAAAAATAATCCCACACCAATCAATTAGTTGAAATGGTCTTCTATTCAGTTTCATCACATAATTAACTTGAGTTAGGGCTGTCTACTAACCCATCAAACTCAACCCATGCGGCTGACTTAGTCACCCGTAGATGGCTCCAAATGCACATAAGGTCGAGTAGTGAGTCCTTCAATTTAAAATGTGGGTTTTGGGTTGAGTTTTAGGTCCCAAATGAGAGTTAAGAATGATATTAAAATTAGGAAGGAAAGAGAAAGAAAAAAGAAAAAAAAGACTAAATTCTTTAGTGTCTAAACATAAAGACGGGATGTATAATAAAGACAAAAAATCAACCATAAAGCAAACTATCCAACGAGTATGATAATTAATCTAACATAATATATATATATATATATATATATATATTAATAGGTAAAACTTAGAGAAAATCCAATTAGATTTTACAATTGAAATCCACTTTTACGCCATATGTCATAAATTATTTATTTTTAGAAAGAGTTTTATTTCTTAATTTTTGAGTCAAATGAGGGACCACATCATAACTATTCATTTAAGTGAGTTATTGTATACAAAAACCAAAAAGTCTAGAATTAATTAACATAATTTTTTTTTTTTTAAATTGAGAATTTACTTTTTCTATCTAATAATATTCTTACAAGACTTTTTAAAGAGTTAAAAAAATATATATAAGAATGACTATCAATAATATTTAAATCATATATGTAATAATTATACTATACATTTTAATGTATATATTTTAAGTATATCCATGCATATGCATAGGGTTACAAACTAGTTTAGTTTAATTGTAAACTTTGTATACCTTGGTTATGCACTAAAGCATACATCCACATGTCATGTTCCAAATAATCCACCATAATCAACAATTTGCAATGGTCTTCTACTCAATTTTTCACACAACTTGAGCTAGGGCTGTCTACTAACCGGTCAAACTCAACCCACATAGCCAACCTAATGACCTGCAAATGGCTCCCAATGCATAGGCAGTCGAGTAGCAAGTCCTTCAATGTTAAAAATGTGGGTTTCGAGTAGTGTCTTAAGTCCCATATGAGAGTCAACAATGATATTAAAAATTGGGAAGGTAAGAGAAAAAAAAAATTAGACTACATTTTTTAGTGTCTATACATAGATATTGTATGTATAAGCCAAAGGTCTTATAGTTGAATTGGCATCTCCCCATGCACAAAGTGTTTGGGGGTTTAGGAGGGAAAGGATTTGAGCTACGGGGTTAGCAACATGGGAAGGTAAGAGAAAAAAAAATTAGACTACATTTTTTAGTGTCTATACATAGATACTGTATGCATAAGCCAAAGGCCTTATAGTTGAATTGGCATCTCCCCATGCACAAAGTGCTTGGGGGTTTAGGGGGGAAAGGATTTGAGCTACGGGATTAGTAGCATGTTGTAATTATCTCTTTAAAAAAAAAAAATCAACCCCAAAGAAAATTATCCAATTAATATGATAATTAATCTAATATAATTTATATAATTGAAAACTTTCTAAATCGAGGTTACGCACTAAAGACTACATCCTCATGTTGCATTCCAATAATTTGTATAATCATACAACTTGAATTAGGGCTATCTACAAACCAACTAAACTCAACCTTGAATGACCCAACAACCCGCAAATGGCTCTAAATGCACAAGCGTCAAGTAGTGGATCCTTCAGTGTTAAAAATGTGGGTTTTGGGTCGAGTCTCATGTCCCATGATTCCTAACCCATCAAAATCGACTCGACCAAATATAAATTCAAAAAAGAAATTAATGTATTGGTGTCACGCTCTCATTGGTTGGAGATCCAACCTTGTTTGAATCTCCTCAAGTTGTTTCAATCTTCATTTGCAATAAACATATACTAACAACAACAAAACCTTATTCTCAAATTTTTTGGAGTCAATAAATTAGTAGGGGTAAGCTATGTGTATTCTTTTCTTCCATTCTATTCTATCTGAAATCATAGTCTTTGTTATTTGGTTAATTGACATGTCATTTTCAACTATTTATACTAATGTTATTTTTAGTCTTTTTTCACTCTCTCAACTTGAAAAAAAAAATTATTTGATATAAATTTTCTTAATTTTTACCATATTTTAAATCCTAATAACAAAAATATTATTTATGTACTCATATTATTATAATTCAAAATAATTTGACCTCTTTAATTAAAATATAATACACGCAGGGTGTACACACATGTGTCCTAAAATCCTAATCATCCAATTTTTTTTTTTTTTTTTAAGTCCTAATAGATTAAAGAAAATTATGAAAGTCGTTATTTCATTATAAACTGTAAAAAAAAAAATAGAACTGAAAAACAATAATGTTGATTTTTATTATCATACATAGTGTTGATAACAGTATTAAAGTTTAGTTTAATTGAGGTATTTTGTATAAGCATAATACAGAAAAACGTTTATATATGTTTTATATTTTTTATTATAAAATGTGTAATTTTTTTAAAGAAAAAATCTATCTGTTTCATAAGTTTAATACACTCTGACTCTGAATGTGATGCTGGATGTGTAAATTTATAATCAACTGTAATACGAGTTAATCAAGCTCAAGTATAACAAGAGACTTACTGCAGCCTTTTACAAACGATGAGCTCTGTCATGGGACTCATCCTTTTTTGTACTTTTTTATGCTTTTTCAGTTTCTGTTTTCTTTTTAAGTTTTCTTTTTTCGTTCGGTTATTCCTAAGGTTGATAGCCACTGAGTTGGTTTTTTTCTACTTGTACAACCTTCAGGTGCTAAATCTTTGTATTCTTTCTCAAGATTCACATACTTCTATAGTTCTACTGTCAAAAAAAAAGTATAACAATATATTTGTAAGCAAAAAATTAGACTTAAATATATATATATATATGTAATTATATGGGAGATTCTAGCCTTTTGCCCTTAATTTTGAAAAAAATTAGCAATATGCCCCTTTTTCGAAACTATATAGGGATATGCCCCTGTTTCGATACTCGATTACTTTAAAATCGAGTTTCATTAAAATACTTGATTCGTAGAAAATCGAGTTATTTCAAATAAAACTAAAAAAAAAAAAAAAAAAAAAAAAAAAAAAAAAAAAAAGAACTCGATTTTAGGGAAGTCGAGTTCCAAAACGCCGCCATAGGGCTTCAAAACGTCACTATAGGGCTTAAAAACGCCACTATAGGGCCCCTTGAACTTGGTACGGGGACTTATAAAAAATTTTTGCAGGAAACCGCCGCTATAGGGCTCTAAAACGTCACTATAGGGCCTAAAAAATCACTATAGGGCACCCAGAACAAAGCGATCATACTTATAAAAAATTTTGCAGAAAAACGCCTAGGGACTTAAAACGTCACTATAGGGATTAAAAACGCCACTATAGGGCACCGTGAATATGGGCCAATCACACTTCTAAAAATATTTGCAGGAAAACGCCACTATAGGGCTTTAAAACGTCACTATAGGGCTTAAAAAAGCCACTATAGGGCTCTCTGAATATAGAGCAATCACACTTATAAAAAATTTTTTTGCATGGAACTCGATTTCCTGAAACTCGAGTTCCATGGAAATTTTTTTTTTTTTTAAGTTTGATCGGGCATAACTCGATTTTCTACAAATCGAGTATTTAATTGAACTCGATTTTAGGATAATCGAGTATCGAAACAGGGGCACGCTCCTATATAGTTTGCAAACAGGGGCATGTTGCTAATTTTTTTCAAAATTAGGGGTAAAATGCCAGAATCCTCTAATTATATGTATACATATATAAAAATATACTAGTATAAAAATAATATTGAATTATATTAGTTTGTAAATAAAATTCTAAAATATTAAATTAGTATCTATAATTTATTGATAATATAAATAGTAATTTTCAATGATTCAATGTTAATAAATACAATTAATGGTTAGTGGAGAAAAACCATCAGACCTGACTTATCGTTACTTATCATCTTTCAAATAACTAGTGATTAGTTTCTCCAAAAAAAAGACAACTAGTGATTGGAAAAAGTTCAATAAACAAAAATAATTTTATCAAAATAGCTAAAATTATATAATATAAAAAATAATAATTTATTTACTAATTATTAGTATAAATTTGTGAATGGATAAAAAGCTTTTGTTGTTGTGTTTAATATATATGATGACAAAAGATTAAGGTTCTTTTTTTGAGAAACAAACTAATTGCTAAAAACACACACACTTTAATTACACTCTCTCACAAGCTCAAACACATTACTTAACCCAAAATACCACTACAAAAGGGCCTAACTAAAATTAATCAAATTTGAATATGTAATCTAACTCCTTTATGAGCTTAGGTGGCTTTTTTTATGTTTAATTATTTTGATTTTATATTATTCTTATAACTACGTGTGCACCAACAATGCAAATTCTTTGCCACATATGTATTTTCTATAAATAAGTTAACGGTATGGACCATGTTGATTGCTATTTAAAAATAATATGGACTAAATTGATTGCTACAAAAATGTAAGGACTAAATTAATTATAACCCAAAAATGTAAGAATTAAAATGATATTTTTGCCTAAAATTAAATGAACAATCCAAATTGGTTGCAATTTAAAAATAACATGGACCAAATTAACTATTACCAAAATGTAAGAACTAAATTAACTATAATCCAAAAATATAAGAACCAAAGTAGTATTTTTGCCTAAAATTAAATGAAAATTTATGATTTTTAAATACTCAATTCATTTGCAACCCTATTTATAACAAACCTGTGACTTACATGACTTGAAATCTGAAAACCATATAAGTTTGATGTTTAAGTGACATTGCCTAGATCATCGTAGGCTTAACAACTATTTCTCCTCCTAAACCTTTTCAAAACCACCGTGCGTTTCCATGAGGTGCATTATTAAGGGTGGGTTTGGCTGTGCTCTCAAATTAGTATCAAGCACACCACGCTCCGTTGTTTTGCTATGAAATGTTTTCAATCAAAATATTTTCATGACATAAAATTTTTCAAACACAAACCACCAAATGAGGGTTTTAGAGACCCAATGTCTTTTTGTAAAATGTTTTATCAAGCTTTTTTTTTTTTTTTTTAAATGTTTCACAAAATTTTACAGTTAAAGAAAACTTTTTCAAGCTTGACCAAATTTTACAAATTAAAAACAGGAAAATACTGAAAAAATTTTCAAAAATTTTTTTACAGCAAATAAAAAAAAATAAATAAATAAAAAAAAGAAAAAAAGAAAGAAAGAAAGAAGAAGAAGCGAAATTGGCATGGTATCCACTTATGTTTATGGCTGAAACATGGTAAATTGAGTATCCACTTGCTAACGTTATACAACACTAAAACCACACACTCATCAGTCATCCTTCAGCTAATTATCAGAAATTTTCTTTCAGTTTTGTTTGACAAGGTGCAAGGCACCTCTTTTGGTCCAGCCCACTCTGAAAATTAGTTCTTCAAGGAGCTTGGTGTGCTATCAAATGAACTCAACAAAAGGAGTCCTTTTTTTAACTCAGACAATAAACATATTTTTTTTTTGATAGGTAACTCAGACAATGAACATATATCAGGGTTCTCCTGAATTCCCATGCAAGCGTGGGTTAGTCTGAGGAATTTGGTCTGTTCTTCTATCTTGCGTGATTTTATTTATTTTCTTCGTTACTTGGGGTTATTTCATCTAATTGACACAGACAGCAGTGAATAATGATCCCAAACAAGTTTCCAATTTTCCATATTTTGGTTAAATCAAGAGCATATGGAAATCATGTACTTCATCAGCATATGTATACGGAGCTCATTTACACACATCCCCTCCCTTCCCACTTCTCTCTTATAAAAAAAAAAAAAAAAAATCCGGTATACTCACAGCACACTTATATTCCATTCCGAGGAAATTGGCCAGAAAGAACACACTGACTAAAATACCTCCTCTGCACATTTATAATGAGGGGAGAGAGATTCTTATACCTCTATCTGTAACTAGCTAGGAATTAATCATTAAGTGTTAATGCTTTGTAAAGTGTTCAACGGTGTAAAAGGTATCCAAGCTCAACACTGACAATGGCCACCATACAAACAAATAGAAGAGGAAATCCGACTTGAACTCTTCTCACTCCTCTTTTGCTCAACTCTGCCTGCAAAGCAAGAAAGGTAAATGAAAATGTCAATGTCACAAATAAGAAATAAAAGCAAAGGAGGAATCAATCGATGCAAAAAGCAGTTGGGGAAAATGAGGTTGGTATGCTACATATAGAAGCGCAGGACTAGATCTTTTAAATAAACAAATAGTGACCAGATAAGATTTACAGTCGATAAATTCCTTTAAACTAGGATAGGGAAAAAAATGCATTGCAAGGCTTATGGCAGAACTCACTGACTTTAAGCATACCAAAAGAAACACTAAGAAAAGAATATGTTCAAGAAGTAACAACTTACAAGTTTCTCCTGGAAGACTCTTATATCTTGAATGCTTGAACTCTTCTCCTCTGTTAGCTTTGAAATAGTAACTTCAGCCTGCAAAGGAAATCCAAAGACTTGAGTGCTATAGAACAAGATTCCATCCTTGTACTAAACAGATTCATTATAAATTTTATAAAACAAATACCATATAAAACAAAAGAAATACATATGGATTCCATATGCTAGGACTACTATAACTAATCAATTCCTAACGCATAATTGTAAAGAATCTGATATGATCAGGAGGCAAATAACACACAATTATCCCCATCAGGGGGATAATTGTAACAAATCTGATATAATCAGGGGGCAAATATCACACAATTATCCCCATCCCAAAGAAGTTAAAAGAACCAAATATTAGATGATACTGTGGGTAGAACATACAATAAGGGACTGAGCCAATAAGGACAGAGAAGAATTACTGAAGAAAATTTTCATTTTCTATAGGGACTTCATCATAAAATTTCAACCAGAACTCTAAATTGAGAAGAAATGGCAACAATAGACCCTGTGGATGCATAAGATTATAGAAAACAAATCCTAAATAGTCATTGAGATAGTGAATGAACATGGGACCAGGGAATTTATTTTCAGAGGTCATATAGCACTACAACTGCGAGAGTTAATGAATGGATATGCATCAACCTTTTTTTTTTTTTTTTTTTAACAATTGATTTCTAAATTTTAGTTGATTTGATATGATACTAGAACTATAGAAGGCAAAATAAAATAGAGATTTGTTGTAATGAAACCATATTATATTGAAAGAAGGTAAGTGGATAAGAGATGGATTTCAGTAACCAAACTCTTGATATGGTCACAACAGAGTACAATAATTGAATTTCAGAGTGCAAACTGGAGGCAAACAAGAATAGCAACACTATTCTATTCCATTTATTTGTTATTGCCCTGATTAGTCACACTGTAATTATACCATAAATTTTTTCAAAGATTCTAGAAAGGCTGACCTCCTTTAGCTTTGATTCAAGACCATTTAGTTTTGTCTTCATCTCCTCGATATCTTTAACTAAATTTAACTTGTCAACATTCTTTGCTGATTTCAACTCCACATCCTCTGCTGGCGCCAATTTTGCATCATTTTGTGGCTCCAATTCTGCATCCTTTTCGGGTTCCAATTCTGCATCCTTTGATAGGTTCAACTCAGCATCCTTTGCTGGTTCCATTTCTGCATTATTTGCTGGCTCCAATTCTGTATTCTTTGCATGCTTCAGTTCAGTGTTCTTTGCTAGCTTCAGTTCTGCATCCTTTACTGGCTTCAGAACTGAATCCTCTACTGGCTTAAGTTCTGCATGCTTTACTGGCTTCAGTACTGCGTCCTCTGCTGGCTTCAGTTCTGCATCCTTTGCTGGCTTCAGTTCTGCATACTTTGCTGGCTTCAGTTCTGTATCCTTCACTGTTTTCAACTCCATATCCTCAGCTAGATTCAGCACCTTTTCATTAAACAATTTGGACTCATCTGAATCCTTAGCAACCTGAACCAATAAAATAAGAACTACCATATGATATTCTACAAGCAATTCTAGTTTACCATTTAATATGCTTGATCTACTTGAAACTCAATCCACATATTAGTGATAACATATACCAGGATAATTCTTCCCTACTAAACTCAAAAATGAGGGTAGGGTGTTGACCCAAGACATGGTGAAATCAAATGAAAAACAAAGGCAACTTATTGAAGTATTCAAAAATTATGAGGGAGAGAATTAGTTAAACCCAACGTTGTTAACTAAGAAGAGTTTCTCTAACCATTGGCTGCGTTTCCACTCTACCCAATTCTTGACTTTTTTTCAATTTTGAAACTTCATGAGCTAGCCCCTGTTTCTGTAGTCCATTAATTGGTGACAGTTCTGGTGAACCGGGCGGGCTAATGAGCGTCACTCTCAACTTGTTCTCTTCAATGTACTTGCTGCCATCCTTGGCAAACTGCCAAAACAATCTATGAGAAGCCAAAATATAGAATCAAGAACAACAAAACTACAAAAACATACCATGCTAGGTGTAATGTCCTCATCAATTGTTCCAGCAGGAACAATAGTGCTTTGGATCAAAAACTTGTCTTTGCACACCATATCAGGCGGAGCTGTCCGTTGAGCTTGCATTGTAACTACATGGACACATAAGGCAATAAAGATAGATAAAATAACAATATAAGGAAATAGAATACCAAAAACTGAAGAGCAAAACCAAGTGAAAGATCATATCTAGACCAAAATTTTCAAGTATCAGTAAAAAATTTTAATCCCACTATGACCTCGAGACATATCAATGGTTTCTTATTTAAAAATTTCCTGATGAAATCCATATCAAATTATGGAGCAACCAAATTTCTTCCCCCAAAACCACAAAATCTGTGCATGTGTCCCTGACTATGTTTTTTTGTGTGCGTGACTGTGCAATATGAATTTACAGATGGAAAGACAATAAAATAAATAAATTAAAAAACTACCAAAGAGCAACAAATTCAGCTGAGACAAATCTTCCCTTGCCAGGCTCAAAACCATTGTTTGTGCTTATTATAATTTAAGCATCGTTTTGATTGCAGGGCTGTGTTGATGGCCTTTGTCAAGCCATTGATTTTATGATTTGACTTTGTTTCTAAAAAGTGTATGGGTCGGTCCATTTTGCCTCAATGAAGAGAAAATATTTCCTTATCAAAGGTGGTTCATTAATACCAATGGTAACTATGTTAATTGCTCTACATCAATTATCAATATGAATACCAAATAACAACTAAATCAATGGAGAGAATATCAATATCCTAACTCTGATTAAGAGAAAAAAAGTTATCGAAGTTACGAAACAATGAAACTCAAACTAACAATCCTATTATCTATGCAAAAAAGTAAAGAGTGCACTAACATAATAGCTAGAAATCTAATTAGTAAAACTTAAACTTACAAAGCTACTTACTTGCATTAACACCTTGATAGGACTAGCAAAAAAACACCCTTAAACTAGTGGATTACAAGCAAAATAATAAGAGGAATCAGTTTAAGATGTCTTCTTGCTTGGGATGTAAGTCTCTATTTTACTTGAGATCTTGACAGTTATCAATGGATGCTTGTAACACGTGGAGTTCCATCCTTAATTTTATATGACACTAGTCACTAAATCACCATCAGTAGTCAACTTCTCTTTTGAATTTTAGTAAACGTAGTGATTAGTATATTCCACTCCTTTATTTCAAGTAAAACGCTGCCACCTCATCATCATGTTATAAAAATGTTATGCCACAGTGTGTTGATACTCCTTACACATGTTGTCTCCCTCTCCCTCAAGCACCACTTGTTTCTTTAATTATAATACTAACCATTGAATTTAGTAACAATGTTTCAGTTTTCGTCCCTACATATTTGATACATCTCTCTATCTCTCTCTCTCTCTCTCTATCCCCACCCCCCTTTTTTTTATATTTTAAATAAAACAATGCCACCTCATCATCAAGTTTTAAATATATTGTGCCACAGTGTACTGATACTCCTTACACATGTCTGCTCTCCCTCTTTCACCCAGTTATACAGGGATCTTTTGTTGCCAGACTCAAGGCAATTGAATCCATTACTGCAGGAAGCGTAATTCCAACTATCTGAAGTGGTTACACCAATCTTCTTTTGACAACATGCACTGTCCATTAAGCTTCTCAATTCTCAACATTAATTTAGTTATATTTAATTTTAAGAGTCAATTGTATTTTTACTAGTCAAATCAATTTTATTTTAGGTCTCAATAATTAATTAGGCTATTGAAAATTTTAATTAATTTCCTAGAGTCAAGGCTATTTTTATAATTCAATAATTAGCTTTCCTAAGTCAAGTAGAATTAGGGATTAGATCTAATAGTCTATTTTTAGGCTAGCTAATGTACTCCTATGGAGACAATTCTGATTAAGTAATAAATTGGGGTTCCAGGGATACCCTAGTGGTTCCAAAACATCTTGTGGTGCTTGGGCATGAGGGTTTGACCCCCACAGCCCCCCTCCCCCCTATTTATCAAGCAAAAAATAAAAAATAAAAACTTTTAGAATTTTTTCAATTGTCTAGTTCTAACTCCAACCAACAGTAGGTGCTGACTCCTAGATTTTCTATCTTTTTTGGTGCTAACTCCAAACAACCCTAAGTGCCAATTCCTAGGTTTTTATTGTTTCTTTCTTTGTTTATTTATTGTAAATTTTCTTTCGATGTTAGTGCTGCATGAAAAATCGATCTATGATTTTCAAACATCGCCGTGGGTCACAACCAAAATTGAAATAACCATAAAATGCAACCATCACCAAAATTTAAATAACTAGAAAATCCAACCATCGTTCAACCCCATCATCTGTGAAACCTCCACTGCACACACAACCAAGATAGGGCATTCACTTTCCTTCTCCTAGCCAAAAAACCTCCCACAACAACCCAAACCTAGTGTATTCATATCCCCCCTCCCCCAACCCCCCCCCCCACCCCAACAAAAAAAAAATACCCAAACTACCCACACAGCCAACAACCCACACCTAGTCACATTTGCCATATCCCAAACAATCCAACCCTTGGTCTCAACTGCAAGCACCAAAAACAGAACCCAAAAACAAAATAAATAAATAAAACCTAGCAACCATCTAAAGTCTTGACCTCACCATCGTTAATCCCAACTGATCTACATTCCAAGACCCACCAATTAAAAAGAAGCAACCGCCCTTTGACTTATTGAGCCCGAGATTTGATCACCAAGATTCTCAGCATCAACCCCATCAATTGCAGACAAACCAAAAGAACACCATAGTCAACGACAAGTCTCGGGCAATTTGGGTTTAACAGTCCTTTTGTGTCATGTTCACTGACCTTATAAATTCATTGCACCACCATATTGCTTGTTCCTGCTTCAACAAAGAACCATTAACAAGCCTGTTGAGCACACACAACTCTTCTATTGTTGCAGTTTGCACACTTTTTCTAATTTCAGCTGAAAATGGTTAAAGAGTGCAATGTCATTTAGCCTGTTCCCAACCCAACTAAGTTCTTCAAGGTCATGTGTGTAGATAGGCTAAATGGCTAATAAGCCAAACTTTCAAGATACCACAAGTCCAGACCATGATTCAGTTGGAGGCTCGTGATAGGCTCATGGCCAATGATAGCCAGCAGCCCAGGTCAGTAAGTCCAGGTTCTAGTTCTAATTATTTGTTCAAACTTGATTCTAGTGAGCATTGGTAATATTAAAGGCATCTAGTTTTGATGGTTGACAAGATCCATGGATATTCAATAAACTGGTTACATGAGATGGACCAATTCTTTTAAACAATTAATCTTATCATATAACAAACAAGTTAAGATTGCCAAAATGAAACTCATTATATAACACTAGAACAATATTGGGAACCTTCACCTTAAATTGTACAAGTTGCCATAACTGATTGGAAAATAAATGAAAGAAAAACATAAAAAGGAATATCTACCCCAATCCTATTGAAAGATCTACGGTCTACCACAATCTCAGCAGGACCATTTTCTAGTTCAAAGATATAGTCTGAGGCAAGGGAACAAACAGTCTGTAGCACTATTTGAAGGAAAAAAAAAGTGTTCAAGAAGTTTTCTAATCCTGAACCCAGACCAATACAGTTTGCCATAGAGCCGACCATATCTAGTAAAAGTCATGCAAGACTTGTCTGCAGAGGTTCGAACAAGAGTTTGGCAAACTCAAAACCTAGCTTGAGTCATTTGGGCTGTCAAGGACAATCAATTGCAATGAAATTACTGCTTCCCATACAGGAGAAAATGTCTTAGTAATGAAAGAACATTAAATACCACCAAAACCTAGTTTTGAAAGAGGAGTACATGTGTCAACCGATGTTGCTTCAACATTAATACAACAAGAACATGATATAAAGCCTAAACAGCAAGGTAAAATATTTGAACTATGTGTAATAAACTTAATTCATCCCATTTAATAGTCAGATATATTGTTTATCATTGTCATATATATTGCTTATCACTAAAAAAGAAGAATTCTAATTTCTTGAAGTACATAAATATTCACCAAAAGAGCAAAGACTTAAATGGTGGATTCATTTTCCTAGTTATTCTAGGTTCATCTTCAACTTCTAAAATTGATATGAACCAAAATATCATGTAGGCAAAATTAATCAAACGAAGTATTTATGCATATATTTTAAAATAAAATAAAAATGTAATCAACCAAAAATACTTGATGACTGTAATCATTTCATATTATTTTAACTTACTAGATTTATCAAGTGAAATTTGCGCAAATTCTATATATAATTTAGAAATCTTATACTTGTGAACAAGTAAAAACTGAATCCCACTCCCCCCCCCCCCCCCCCAAAAACCCACTCCACAAGAAATAAAATAAAATAAATTAAATGCAGCAGCCTATAATAACGCTATTTTTCTTTTTCTTTTTTTCCCCTTACTCCATGTGGCAAATGGTTAAACTTATTTTTGTCTTCGAATTTTATCCGGTGTAAAATAATAGCAATTTCCATTTATAAAGTGGTCCTGGCAAAACTATATATATATATATTGGAGAAACTATTGATAATAATCATTGTCTATTGAATCTGGCCACTTACAGCTTCATACTTCATTCTACTAAACATCACAGGCACAACTGCAAGCTTACAATTTACTCACTGAGATATGGGAAGGACATACCTGTAAACTCACAAGTTGATTTCGGAGAAATAACGCCTACATTTGGTCGCACACAGTACTTCTTAGGAGATGTAGTTTTTACCTGCCAAAATTATCTAGCTATTAAGCATTCCATCCTCTACAAGGAATTTTATACTAAAACTCTAGAAAGCTGAGAACAGAAAAACATAAATAGAAGTGAAACACACCTTAAAAGCAACATGATGGTGGGTGTTATTGGCAAGTCGAACTGAACATGAGCTATGCTTCTTCAATTCAACTATGGAAAACAAAGTAATTCAAACATAAACCTCGCATTTCAGAAGTAGATGCATGCAACAAATACATACAAACGAGTAATGCTAGGAAAAGAACACATTACATTTACATATCTAATACACCTGACTTGAAGGCCACCAAAGTCATTCCCAATATAAAATCATTAAGGATACTATCTATTAATCTGCAAAGTGTTTTTTTTTCCCCTGTTTTCCAGTTAATATATGGACCCAATTGAATGAACCCGCCCCATCCCATAATCACCTAAGCCAAGACCCCGAGGCCTACTAATTTATTCTATCATCAAATTCATTGGTTTCAGATACTACTTCCATATATTTTAAAATATAGAACATTGGAATCCTCGTGTTATTTTCTTTTTCTTTTTTTAATCAAAATTGGCAGAAAAATGAAATCAACAATTCTTATGTGTCTTCTACTAGTTATTTGCTATTTCGACAATTTAAATAAGCTGTGTTTGTTTCCATTAAAATTTATTATAAAATCCATATGTTTGCCAATTCATCAGTGATCAAACAGAGTGTGAAGAAATTCTAACAATAATGATGGTAGATATAGCCCATATTATTAAAACACGAAAAAATAAATTTAAAGGTTAATAATTAAAAGTGGGTCATATGGTAATGATTGACTTACATATAAATTTGAGTTCCTTGGGTTGAATATCCAAAAGTTGAGTACTCATTTCTCTTCCTCAGTAACAACTCCAAATTCAAAATTTAATAATCTCAGTATCCAAAAGCTCGCCGCCAACGCCGAATCTTCTCTTTTCCTACATAGCCAAACACTTTACAAAACAAACCCCACATTTCCAATTCTTCAGAAAATATAAATAAAATTAAAATTAACTCCGCACAAACATATAATATAGAGGGAAAGCAAATAAAAATAAATAAATAAATGGAAATGGGAAAAATTAAAATCGAATTTGTGCAATTATTTTTCTGTGAATTTTGAGAGAAAAAAAAATGAATAAATCGAATTTGTGCACAAATAAATAAATGAGAAGGTAAAGGAAAAAGAATATTGCCAAAAGTAAAAATCCAATTTTTTCCGCCAAGAGGGAAGGTTAAGGAAAAAAAAAAAGAGAGTTAGTAATTGCAGATAGTACATGATTCGGTGCCATTTTCCTTTGTTTTCTCCGCAACCAAACACATAGTACATACGCCAAATTCTGACTTGGTTTACTTTAATCAATTCAGACTCTAACTCAGTTTCAACTCGCTGATCGTTCAAAACAATAAAAGCACAACAACGAGTTGAGCTAGACGACACCGTATCAAACGAGAAAAGTAACGAGGAAAAAAGAGATGAATAGTCAAACGAAACGAGTCAAAACTCGGACTCTGTTTCAGTTTCTTACTCGGACAAGTCCGAAAACCAAAAAATAAAATAAAATAAAAATAAAAACGAGTCGGAAATCCGAAACGTTTTTTTTTTTTTTCACCCTGAAATTCAGTCCAAGCATTCAAGTGAACCCGATTTCAAACTCGTTTTTCCACTCAGATCGTTCAACAAAAAAAAAAAAAAAAATCACCAAAAAAAACGACCGCGTTTAGAACCAGAGAGTGAGACTCTGAAACAGGCTTATTATAATACCTTACCGGTTTTAGCCTTTTAACAACAAAACCTCAGAGAGAAACGACGCCGTTTAAAGAATCGCCGGAAAAGCCAGTCATAAAAAAAAAACGACGGCGTTTAGAATCACAGAGACCGGTTTGAAAATGAAACTTGAGAGAGAAGAATAAAAAAAAACTATGGCGTTTTAAGAATTTCGATTGTTAGAGAAACGAGTAAAGGGAAGAAAGAAAAAAAGTCTAAGAAAACGACAGCGTTTGAAAACAGAGAGATGGAGACAGTGAAGGCTAACCTCGCTGGGGAGAGAGAGAAACGACGGCGTTTTAGGAGACAGATGAAGATTTTGATCGTTTAGGAGATGAAAAAAAGAACCAGTGGGAGAGAACGACAGCGTTTTCAGAATCTGAAAAAGAGAGGGAGGAAGTGGAAATGGAAATGAGGAGGAAACGGATAGGCAAAAAGGGAATGGGAATATTGAGTGGGAAAAATGCGGCTTTTTATTTAAGCTTTGTTGTTGGGATCGATAATTCCAATTTTTATGTACAGGCCGGCCCTCGGATTTCTAAACTGAGTAAAATATTAAATTTTTTTATTTTTTTTATTTTTTATTTATTTAAAAGAGAGTTTGGTGGTCTGAACTAAAAACACTGTGACTTGAAGGAAGACTTTTTTAATTTTGGGAGGGGGGAAGAAAAGAAGTGATAGCGTAGTCTTTGTGCCTGACGGATGGTAGAGCCACTCCTAGTGGTGTTAGTTGTACCGGCCGTTTTAACCGAAACTCCATCCAATGGATCAACCCGGATTCATGTGGGTCGGTTCTGGTTTCTTTTTTTGAGAAAAAAATTTTAAAAGTCTACACCTTTAGCCAAAAAAAATTTTAAATAAATGCTATTTTCACAATATTTTTACAATAAATTATAAGTAATTAGTTTAACTAGTAAAATTTTTTATGGTTAAATAAAAAATCTGACGGCAAAAAGCCATCATCAGGAGCAGACGCAGTAGAGTAAAACCCTCTCAAAAAAAATTTGTTGATATTAGTTCTAATTTAAACTCATTACTAAAATTTCTTGTTTGCCACACTAATAACAACTGGTAATAGTCTATCGCTTTTAATTTGTTGTAAATGTGTTATGGATAGCATTTCTCAAGAAGAAAAGTCTAACTTTATTATTATAGTCATTACTTATATTAGTGATGAATATTAAACAACGTCACACTTTTTTATTAATTATTGATAGCTTAATATTTTTTGATTAAAAAATTAGTATAATTTTTTAGCTTTTAAGCAATCGATCTGCCACGACACATAATTAATGACTTTTTTTTTGTCACTTTTTATGTTATAATAATTTTATTAAATTTGTTAGTAAATTAACATCACATTGAATATGACCTTCATAATTAATTAATATTATAAGATTGGGAGAGACCATATAAAACGTGATAGAGAGAGAGGATTGCCATGTATGCCGATTTGTTTACAAACTCACAACGTGGTGAGCAACATCATTGAGTAATTGCTTTTCAAAACTTTTTTTTTTTAATCCTAAAAGGTACTTTTCTAAAATTGTTACAAAATGTTACTTTTAGCAACGAAAAATGGGGTTAATTTTTGTTAAATAAATGGGTCTATAAATCGTTTTGTGGGATAGTAGATCTCCACTAAAAAAAATTAATTGTAGATTTTTATGTATATCAGTTTTTTGGGTAGTATTTATTACATAATTAACTATTACATACAAAGTACACACAATTTACTTTTTGAACCGAAATTGTGATTTTGAAACACATTTCAATTCAAAATATGATTTGTGTACTGGTGATTTTGAAACACATTTCATTTCAAAATATGATTTGTGTACCGGTCTGCAACAATGTGTGTATTAACAATTACTTATTTTTCCCTGTATTTCTACTCAAAAATTAAAACTTTTTTTATATTGAAACCACTTGTGGGGCCCAAATAATTTATGGGCCGGGCCCGTTTACCTGTGAAGGGGGCCAGAGGCCCAAGCCAAGGAAAGGCTATGGCCCAAGCTCGGTGGGATAGCCTTGCGATTCAGCCGAGGACAGTTCTGTCCTCGGCAAACCCAACGTCCCACCGAAGAGAGGGGCAAAAACGGTATAGGACTAAGTTTGAAAGAAAATATAAAATATCCGGGGAAAGCTGCCCTTACTGCCATTCAATACTCTGCACCAGACAAAGCCGCATTCTTTGGCTTTTACAACCACCCCCAACGACTTTGAATATGGGCTGATGGGACAAGTATCAGTCTTGGAAAGGTTGACCCTTTACGTGGACGAAGGACAATGAACGCAGGCAAGTATAAAAGGAAAAATAAGTAACCTAAAGAAGGGGCTGGGAAAAATGGCCAAAAACCAGAGCCTCCCAACCCACCTCCAGGAGAAAGATTCCAGGGGTGAAGACAACCTAGACACGAATGAATACCATGAAAAACCCACCGCCTGGCGACCAAGGCCTAGCCTTTCAAACCCACGCTCTACAAATGATATTGTTTGGGCCTTTTTACGTGCGAACCCGATACTGTTACGGTCCGTCGCGAATCGTGTCCTTACAATTGGCGCCGTCTGTGGGGAAAGGCTTGTGTGTGGGCATAGGCGGTAGGTCGAGGTATTTCCTTTGTCATTTCTAACAATTGGTTATAGAGTTTTAGCGTAAAGTTCCGCCAGGAGCTATGTTTCTTAATTAGGGGCTACGCTGGCTAGCGTTAATCGCGCGGATAATTCTAGGGGCTTGGCCGAGGAGCTAACTCCCTTAAAGCCAAGTTCCAGCGCTAAAAAAAAAAAAAAAAAAAAAGGGTTTTGGACAGAACCAAGGCATTGCATGTCCACGAACTCAAGCCTATGGGGAAACCAACTACTTGGATGAGGAAAACTAGGTTTTGGACAGAACCAAGGCATTGCATGGTCCACGGACTCAAGCCTATGGGGAAACCAACTACTTGGATGAGAAAACTAGGTTTTGGACAGAACCAAGGCATTGCATGGTCCTCGGACTCAAGCCTATGGGGAAACCAACTACCTGGATGAGAAAACTAGGTTTTGGACAGAACCAAGGCATTGCATGGTCCTCGGACTCAAGCCTATGGGGAAACCAACTACCTGGATGAGAAAACTAGGTTTTGGACAGAACCAAGGCATTGCATGGTCCTCGGACTCAAGCCTATGGGGAAACCAACTACCTGGATGAGAAAGCTAGGTTTTGGACAGAACCAAGGTATTGCATGGTCCTCAGACTCAAGCCTATGGGGAAACCAAGTACTAAAAAAAAAAAAGTTTTGGATAGAACCAAGGCCTTGCATGGTCCTCGGACTCAAGCCTATGGGGAAACCAACTACTTGTAAGGAAAAACTACATTACATGGACTTTAGGATTTATCCGAGGAAAACTCTCCACTAACAATTGTGTTAGTTCCTAAATTGCGAGGATTCTCAAGTCTGCTTTCGGATCTGCAACACCAAAGGGATCGATGCAATATAGAGCAATATGTCGCCTGAAAAACAATCTGAGTTCTCTACTGCTCAGTCAACTCCTCGGACGGTATTCTCGCACTTATCACAGAATATTCAATTGTTACCTCGGTTAGTTTCCTAAGTTTAACTTATTATGAATTATCGTCGTAATGCCTGGTAGTGTTGGTAAATCAGAATTAGTTGGGTTATGTTTCAAGGTTTCCCGCTCTAAGTATCATTGAAGAAACACACACACGGAGCACACCCCTTTCACAAAGTAGTGTTGCAAAAAGAATAGTATTCAAAACAAGTAAATAAATTTCCCTTTTTACTAAAACAAAGAAATAGTACAGCGTACAATGAAAAGCTGGAATCAGCTTATGTCAAAACTCACTACATAATTGAAAAGGAAGATACAAGAGAATAAGACAAAGCCGAGGAGGCAGTACAGACGAGAGGTTGGCTTCTAAAGCTAACCACATAATCAAAAGGAAAGATACAAGAGAATGAGATAAAGCCGAGGAGGTAGCACATAGGAGAGGTTGGCTACTGCTTCAAGACCTTGTTCTTCCTCAATGCTTTTGCATGCCCATAACTCAGACAGCAAAAAAAACCCAACTTGAGCCTCACACCGCTGAAGGAAAGGTGCAAGGAGCCGGGAGTTGAGGAGC
This sequence comes from Quercus lobata, assembly GCF_001633185.2. Lineage (NCBI taxonomy): Eukaryota > Viridiplantae > Streptophyta > Magnoliopsida > Fagales > Fagaceae > Quercus > Quercus lobata. The sequence continues at coordinate 975,058 of NC_044906.1, read as the reverse complement.
CTTCACCAAAAAATTTGCCTGCAACAAGGCAGAGGTGATGATGGCGGAGAATCTTTCTTCTGACACACCAAAATTCTGGCATGAACAGAACCTGCTTCGGATTTTGACTAAAAGAGGGAGAAACACCCTTTCCCCTCTGTCGAAACAGAATATTCCCTTGAATTTATGCCTCCTTTGCCCGTACCTCACTATTTTGAGTCTCAGGAGGACACGGCGCCTCTGTGGCGGAGAGAGTTCCTTTTCTCCAACCCTCGCCTCAAACATGATATACTAAGGGAGGAAACTGAAGGATTTGTGCGTAAGTAAAACAACTGTCTCTCCTATTTATTTAAAAAGATAAGGTGGTGGAATTTAATTCACGCAGCGTCCCAAGGAACGCTACAGACAAAATATCTCCAGCTCGATTTCCAACGCCATCTGCAACCATGAGATTAAAGGAGTCTCGTGAAGGCGCACCTCGAACACTGGGACGCCAAAAAGTACCGCGTGACCAAAGACTACGGAAATACCTCTTAATTTGTGGGCCTAGTAAATTCGCGGCCCAGGCCCGTTCTACATGGGGGCCCAGGGACTACGGCCCACGCCGAGGAATAGCCGTTGCCGAGGGCAACCTCCTGCTCGGCACCTTGTGAAATACCTGAGGAAAGAGAGAAACTGAACTATGGTCCTCGGACTCAAGCCTATGGGGAAACCAACTACTCGGATGGGGAAAGTCCTCGGCTCAAACACTGTAAAATGTTAAGGCCAATAAGAGTGTTAGGATGATGGCGGGACGCTCCACTATTCGGTGGCCTAAGGGGGCTGTTCATTTTTGCGGGTGATATGTCTTCGAATGATTGCTTCCTACACCGTATAGAGCATCCAGTTCTAATCTCGGCATTGTTTCGGGCAAGTATCGTTATTCACAGGTACGCATTGCTATGTCAAACAATTCTATCAAAGTTATGGTGACATCTTTTTATTAGCAACTATTTTGGCCTTAGTTGTCATTGATTCAAATGCTATATTATTGTGCCGAGCAGCGTTTGCAAATTTGTAAAAACATAGAGACAGAACATGCGAAGTAAAATAACAACAATTTTTATTAATATGAAAAATTATTACAACGTACAAAGAGGGGCTCAAACAAGCCTATACAAAAGGTGAACTGCCGAAGCAACGATAACATCCGCAGTACAGATAAGTAAACAGTTAGGTGTCTTTTAAACTCGTCTTCAAAGTCTCTCCAATCTCTGCCTCAGTATTGCTTATATTGAGAGAAGAACCTTCTTTGGAAAAAGATGAAGGAGAAGGAAGAAGAAGATGGAGGAAATGAATGAAGAAGATGGAGGAGATGAATGAAAAGAAGGAGGAGAAGAAGAGAGAAGAGATGAAAAGAAAGAAAAAGGAGCAAAAGAGGGAGAAGGAAAAGCACTAGGATGGATCTGGTGCTGGGAAGACTAAGAAAGAGAGGCGGAAGGAGGCGCCAGTGAACGAAGAGAGGAAGAAGCAGGGGCACTTAGTCCTTGCCTCGGTCCTGACTCCTAACACACTGGGACCATATTAGGTATGCTCATAAGAAAGCGGTTGGTACTGATAATGGGTGTCCTCGACTCAGTCACGCTGAAAGTTTGACGTGACGAGTCCCTGCTTCGGATTTTGGCTGAAAGAAAGGTGAGGTTGATTTTGAGTTTTCGCCATCCCTGTCCTGACCGAGCCATTACGAGCTTTATTGGAACGTGGCGTTTACGGGAGGGGTATGGCTCCTTCATCACTCGTTGTTATGGTAAAGTGTATCACGATTTAGTGTATAAACTGGTGGGTAAAATAAACACTAGGGGAGGCCAAGTATTTCAAATCTCAGAAGGATGAAAAGTGACTCTTTACAAAAACAATAACCTCCTACCTTCCTTCTTATACAGAGGGTGGAACGGGAGACATTTAATAGGTTCAGATCTCCAAAGAAATCTGCAAACACAAACATGTCGGTTTCACTTCTCTACCTCATCAAAACAAACCGTCGAATTAAAGTAGTCTCGTAAATAGAGGTCATTAAAAGCGCGTTCTGGATACCCAAACGATGAGAACGCATCAAGGGTAAAGTCAAAAGACTGTCTCGTAGACCGGTGCATTTCCTGGGCAGATGAAGAGCCGCCAGCATTATTGATAGGCCGAATTGACTAGGCCATAAGAAGGGGCTCGGTGTTACCAAAACCCCCCTTTCCAACCAAGAGGTTGGACAGCAGGGTTTTGAGGGGCTATTGTGGGGCCCAAATAATTTATGGGCCGGGCCCGTTTACCTGTGAAGGGGGCCAGAGGCCCAAGCCAAGGAAAGGCTATGGCCCAAGCTCGGTGGGATAGCCTTGCGATTCAGCCGAGGACAGTTCTGTCCTCGGCAAACCCAATGTCCCACCGAAGAGAGGGGCAAAAACGGTATAGGACTAAGTTTGAAAGAAAATCTAAAATATCCGGGGAAAGCTGCCCTTACTGCCATTCAATACTCTGCATCAGACAGAGCTGCATTCTTTGGCTTTTACAACCACCCCCAACGACTTTGAATATGGGCTGATGGGACAAGTATCAGTCTTGGAAAGGTTGACCCTATACGTGGACGAAGGACAATGAACGCAGGCAAATATAAAAGGAAAAATAAGTAACCTAAAGAAGGGGCTAGGAAAAATGGCCAAAAACCAGAGCCTCCCAGCCCACCTCCAGGAGAAAGATTCCAGGGGTGAAGACAACCTAGACACGAATGAATACCACGAAAAACCTACCGCCTGGCGACCAAGGCTTAGCCTTTCAAACCCACGCTTTACAAATGATATTGTTTGGGCCTTTTTACGTGCGAACCCGATACTGTTACGGTCTGTCGCGAATCGTGTCCTTACACCACTCAAAAATGTTTCAAAAAAAAAAAACACTCAAAAATTATACTTTTGAAGTCCAAAAGTGAAAACTATCATCTCCAAAATTGGTAAGTTATCATTCCTTTTTGTTTTTTGGAAAGTTATGATACATTTTGTATAAACTACTATTACCCATGATGGATGAATGAGAGATAGAAATTATGGTTTTGGAATAATATTTGGGTTAGGTTTGGAAACTTGGATTTAAATTTGGATTTGGATTTAAATTTATATTTTAAATTAATAGATTTGAAATGTCTTAATATCAAATTCATTAATATTAGAAAGTATTTCAAATTCAAGCATACTTGGTAGATTTGTTAAATCCAAATCCTTGATCTTTTTTAAACTATCCAAACAAGATATTTGAATTTTAATTATCTAAATTTAAATGCTCAAATCATATCATCTAAATGCACCATTGTGCTATTCTTACTTGACAAATTTTAATGAATAAATTGGTATTTATTTAGTTGGTGTATTTAAGAGTCATCAGTCATGATATGTATGTTCTAGAAATTACTTGTTCTGCTTATTTAAATTGTGTGGTTGTGAGTAATCTCTATGTAAGCATTTAATTTTAGAGGGTCACGTGTCATGCCGATCATACGTGTTCATTGTTTGACTCATTAAAAAGAGATCGTTCAATAAACTTTTAGGGGCTGTTTGGATTGAGTTTTTTGATAACTCAATTCTCTGTTTCCATAACTCATAACTCAAAAATGGTGGGACCCATAGTAAAAAGGTTGTTTGGCCAAACGATAACTCTGTTTCCATCACTCAATTCTCTGATTTTTGAGTTATGAGTTATGGAAACTGAAAACAACAAAAGGCTGTTTTCAGTTTCTATAACTCATAACTCAATGGCATTTCCGTAAATAAACACACATGAGGGACCCACAGCCACAACTTTTGACCAACTTTTGACCTCTTTTTTTTTTTTTTTTTTTCTTTTTCTGTTGGCGTTGGCTGTTTTTTTTTTTTTTTTTTTTTTTTTCTGGGTTGGCGTTGTTCTTTTTTTTTTTTTTTTTTTTTTTTTCTTCTCCTTTTCCTGGTTGGCTGATCGGTTTCTGGGTTGGCCTTTTTTTTTTTTTTTTTTTTTTTTTCTGGGTTGGCGTTGTTCTTTTTTTTTTTTTTTTCTTTTTTTTTCTTTTCCTGGGTTGGCTGTTCGGTTTGGTTTTTTTTTTTTTAAATTATTTTATATATATATTATATATATTAGCTTTGGTGAGTTGGTGCTAAAAAAAAAAAAAAAAAAAAAAACTGTATTGGCTGACAGGTGTGGAGCCCATGAATAGTATGAAAAAATTGAGTGATGAAAATAAAAGTGATGTTGCCAAATGAGTGTGAAAAAATGAGTGATGAGTGATGAGTGATGAGTGATGAAAATTGAGTGACGGAAATTGAGTGATGAAAAATCCTTACCCAAACAGGCCCTTAGCTTTTTTTATCCTTTGAAAGTAGTACCATGTAAAAGTGGAGTCAATAAGAAAGATATTGCTAATAACTCTCTGTGTCGGCAAAACGGGAAGCACGTTTAATAAAGAAAGAACATTCGATGAATTTTATGTGAATACAGATTTTAGCTAGGTAAAAATTAAGATGTATTAATCCAAAAAAAGAAATTTATATATATATATATATATATATATATATTACTTGAGTTTAATCCGCAAAAACAAAAACAAAACAAAAAATAATAATTGTAACTTGGGTTTCAGTTTTTGTTACATATAAAGCTAAAATGTTAACTTTCTCCCAGCAGAAAATAAATAATAATTTACTTTCATTTTGGAGTTTGTTAGAGATAGTTTCAACGTGTTTGTTACCCATATGATTTGTTTGATAAACTATTATTTGAATTAAAAGTATTTAAATTTAGCATTGTTATTTATTTATATTCAAATTAATTCATACATACACTATATATAAGAGAATTTCACTCTTTCAACTGGAATTTATTATGGTTCAAAAATAACCTCATTAATGAATGATAACTTCATTTAGAAATAGAGTCATAAATGTCAAATAATAAATTTCATTTTGAATTCATAAAGAAAACTCCTAAAATTTAGGATTTTTTTTTTCCCTTCACATTCATCTTTTTATTCCCTAAAATTTAGCTTTTTTTATTTTTTTATAATAGATGAAAATTATTATCCTTTACCCAAAAAATTAGAAAAGCCTCTAAGCATGCACAGTCATAAATGTCAAATAATAAATTTCATTTTGAATTCAAAAAGAAAACTCCTAAAATTTAGGATTTTTTTTCCCTTCACATTCATCTTTTTATTCCCTGAAATTTAGCTTTTTTGTTTTTTTTTGGTTATAATAGATGAAAATTATTATCCTTTACCGAAAAAATTAGAAAAGCCTCTAAGCACGCACAACGACCAACGTGCTTAGAGGCTAATATTTTAGAATAGAATTGGGTTTTAGGATTCGTTGATGAGTTTATCTCATCAACAAATGAGAATTAAGTTCAATTAACTATAAAATTAACCCAAAATCTCTATTATCACTCTCAAGTTTAGAAGGTTAATGTGGGTTCTAGTTAACTCAACTAGTAAAATTCTAATAGTTGAATAAGAGATATGGGGTTTAATCTCTGCCTATATCAAAAACCGTCTTGGTCTAATAATAAAAAGTTATCATCAGAAGCGGACGCTATAGGTTGAAACTATCTAAAAACAAAAAAGTTTAGGAGGCTAATCACCTCGAATCAACTAAGTTAAACCACTGTATACCCTTGGTGCAGTGGTTATTTCATAAGTATAAATGCTTGTGAGGTTTAAGAGGTAAAGACCAGGGTTCAAGTTTCCAGTAGGAAATTTCACACATATATACACTTAAATTAAGATAGAGTAGAATTTCTAACATAAAAAAACTAAGTTAGATAAATTAATATTTGAATTAAAAGCATTTAAATTTACTCATAAGGATAAATCTTTATCTAAATAATGTAGCATATTGTTATTTATTTCTATTCAAATTAACTCCTAGGTTTTATTATAAAATTGGTTCCTATGTTTTAGGACTTATAGATGAGATTATCTCATCATTTGTTATATATGTACATTGAATATAATAATGAGAATTAAGCATAAAACTAACCCAAAATGTTTAGGAGACTAGTCATTTCAAATCAACTAAGTTAGATAAATTATTATTTTAATCAAAAGTATTTAGATTTTGGCTAGTAATAGGTTTTTATCTAAATAAGGTAGCCATAGATTAGAATTGTTATTTATTTGTATTCAAATTATTTCCTATGTTATCTAAAAAAAAAATCCTATGTTTTAGAATAGAATTAATTCCTATATTTTAGGATTTGTTGATGAGGTTATCTCATCCTTAGCTATTTATGTACGTTGAATGCATTAATTAGAATTAAACATAAAATTAACCCAAAACATTTATTCTCTCTCTCAAGTTTGGGAGGATGGTCTTCTTGAATTAACTAAGTTATCTTTTATTTTTCCGGCTCACAACCGTGTCTGCTCTTAATGATTGATCTTTATTGTCAAACTAAGAAACCATTTTTTTTTTTTTTTTTGCTTAATCTTATTCACTCCTGATGATTGCTCTTTATTATCAGACCAATACATCAATTGGTTTTTTATGCAGGTGGGGATTAAATCCCAGATCTCTTATATTTAATCACAAGAGTCTTCACCAATTGAGTTAACTAGAACCTATTTGGCTAGGCAGCTTTATATGTCAAATATGGAGACATATTTCTACTCAATTGCATTAAATTATTGAAATGATTTATACTCCTAGTCCCATGTTTATCTAGTCTCTTTGTAAAATGCTTCAAAACCATGGATTATGAGAAACAATAAGGAAAAAATAATCAAACAGATCAGCCATACTAATTAATATGCCAAAAAACAACGTCTGAAGAAAACATTTTCAGCAAAATTATAACATTAATATATTTCCTTTTGCAAATTAATACTTATGAAACATTAAATCATAAAAATAGACTTAGTTATCAATCCAAGTTTTAGGTGCACAATTTCTTTTTCTTTTCTTTTTTTTATTGTGTAAAAGTATAGTTATAGGTTAAAAGAAAAAGTAAAAATTTCAAAAATTATACCTAAGAAATGACCAAAATAAGATAATGAAATTGAGTTTTCATCCAAAATGAAATTTATCACTCGTTGTGTTGGAAACTGTCTAAACACTCTAGAACCTGAAAAACAATAGTTAATGGTTGTTAAAAAATATTCATAGCTATGCTAGAGTAATTAGATACAAATATTATGGATGGTGTAATTTTATTCCGATTCTAAATTAAAGTTGGCATACTAATATTGTCTCTAAAAGTTCACTTGTAACTCGCTTGTCGTTTGCTCTAGCAAAATCGCCAGATTTTGAATTATAAATTACACTAGAAGAAGGATTCTTACTCAGTTTTAACTATACTTTGTAAGCTTATATAAAAAACCTTATATACGATTTTTTGAAATTAGAAGAGTTGTCATATCATAGCAAGCCTTTTTTCCTAAGCCTAAGAAGAGAAATCATCACTGTGCTTTGTTTCATAATAAACTTGTTAAATTGATTTGTACATTTTGCTTACATATGGTTCTAAAACGAAATTTTCAAAATAAAAAATACAATGACCAAAATCACACTCATGTCAACATCGACTAATGTAGTATGCACAATGGCGAAGTCATTAATTTATTTTTGAGATCCAAACTCAATATATCAATAATTTGTTTACACAAATATATATAATTTATACTTAAAATAGGTTGTTAGCATTATATATATATATATATATATATATACATACACCCACGTACAGAGAATTTTCTCTTACATAATAAAATTAATTTTATGCATTAAGTCAAGTGTAATTATCATTTAAAATTGTATTTATTAACTATAAATATTCTTTAAATCAATGTCTATTTGTTACATAAATAAAAGATAATTTATTAGAGTGTAGTTTTAGAAAATATTAAACGTATACAAATCAATCAATTTTAAACTACTTAAATGATAAATATCAATTTTATATCTCTTAACATATATATATATATACATACAATGTAATATAAGAGGGATAAAATCAAGACAAAAACTAAATAAAAAGCTTTATTTTATGTATATATAGAAAGTATGTCCCAAAATTTTAACTATAAAATTCTCTATATTTACTTATATATATATATTTTTTATCAATATATAAATGCTTATAAAATTAATGATTTATATATGATAAAAAATAAAATGTTTTTTTTAAAAAAAGTCATTGGTGTAATTATCAATCTATATATTAGTATGTTCCACGGATGATGAGGTCTTTCACCTTGAATCTCCAACATGAGTGCAAATCTAACTGGTCAACGTAGCTTTAGATCTAAAACATGAATGCAACAATAATATTGAATGGGACCAAACAATACATCATGACACAAGGTTTTATGGCACTTCGATCTATAAAAGGAGCTCCACTTTCTAATCTAATAAAATCATTTCTAGTTGTAAAGCCCTTTTCCTTTTTCTCTTTTCGTATTGGTTCTAAACTTTTGATGACCAAATCTCCTTAATTTGAGTCTTTTGCTAATTGCACGAGGAGGAAAAGCATAAAGGTAATGATTAGCATACAAATTGGGCCAAGAAACTCTCATTACCATATTATATATTATATGATTTGTCTGTTAATTTACGCATCCATATAAAATAAACAAGGCATTAAATTTGGATGCATGAAAATGATATAAAACCAACTAGGTAGTTGAGAGTTTGAAAATGAGATGAGGGAGTAATAACCGGGCCATTGTCATCTTGAAGCTTCCTTCAACTAACTTCTACTTTGTAGACACACATGCATGCAAGTGTAGGAGCAAAATGTAAAAGCCTTTTCTTTGACAACACTAGTGTGAGTAGGACTGAAAATGAACCCAACTATATAGAAATTGTTTGGGCTTAGCTGGAGAACAAAATTGTTTATTTGCGTTATTTAACAAACGAGTCAAATTCAATTCCAAATTTAAGTGTTATTATTAAATGAATCGTGTTCAAATGACATAATAACATGTTCTTGAACAAGTTTGTGAGTATGATATTCAATTTAAATATGCATAATATTATATGTTTTATGTGTATGTTTGTAGGTTTGCAAACAAATTTATAAGATATCAAATCATTTTTTTAATTTATTAATAATATAAATGATTCACTTTGTAGAAAAAAATTATATACAGATTTTACCAATAAAATGTGTTGAATCTAATTTCTATAATCTCATAAACAAAAACATTCTATCTAATTAACTCAAATAACATTATGTCAACTATAATTTAGTTATGATATTTACTATAAATGGAAAAATAATAAGTTCATTAAGTAACTCATGAACAAACTCGACCTTGTTTGCCAAAAAAAATTAAACAAATTTGAATATTCTATATCACTCTCTCAATCTCTCTCCTTTTAACTCATAATTTGGGAGAGTGGATTTATAGGGGAAAAAAATTTCACTTCCTTTCCCTTGAACCAAAAATTCTTTCACTTTAAAAAAAAAAAAAAAAAATTTAGATACAATACAAAAAGAGTATAAATGGGATTTGATACAACACAATTTATCCATCAAATTCCGTACATATGATTGAGAAGTAATCAATTGTCGGAGATGCCATTCAACTCATAAAACATTAATCGCTTCCTTTTTAAACCATTGAAAATGGTTTAGTAAACAATTGCAACGAAGCCTAATATATATCACAGATTCACAATCAATGACGTTACTTGAGGATAAGATTTTGGGGGTGGGTAAGTGAAAATGAAACCAAGCTTGTGATCATGCTAATTAAGCTGGTCGAAGTTGCTTGAAGACAATGCTAATCAAAAGTTGCACGTAAAAGAACGATTTTGACGGCAACCCTTGTACATGTGGCTATATCTTATTATCTTCTGCTCTTGTCAACGTTACATCGACACAGTTTTTTTGCTGGCAACAATTGAAGTGTCTATGCAATTATTTCCATGGATATGAAAAAAGAAAAGACATTACAATTGCTACTGTTTGTGTTGAGTGTCAAGCGACTCAAACGTCTATGCAATTTCCATTATTGCTATGAATTTCCATTGTCATTGTCTAAAGAAAGAAAAATAAATTTTTTTTAGAAAAATTTACAATGATTAAGCTTCCGTTTCGATACCAATGAAAAATGAAAATTATTTCACTATTCAACTTATTTTTGCTACTAATCAAGAGCCTTATTGCACTTTTTGGTACTATTCATGAGCCCCATTGTACTATTTCAACTAACTTTTACCTTTATTTACAGTACTTTCAATAATAAATTTTCAGTTTTAATAAAATAAGCTTGATCCAAACAGAATTGTTATTGCCGATGCATCAACGTCTATATATGCAATTTCCATTGCTATGAATTTTTTGATGTCATTGTCCCCCCACCCCCCCCCCCCCCCAAAAAAAAAAAATTACAACTACTAATTTTGTCCCATATCCAAAAAAAAGAAAGAAAATATTACAACTGCTAATTTTGTCCCACAGCCAAAAAAAAAAAAAACCTTAAGTAAGGTGGAATTGACTTTAAATTAGTGAAAAAAAAAATATTTTACTAAAAATGTGGAATTGAACTAAATGATTTATTCATTCCACACTTTAGTGAGTAATGACTTCATCATGAAAAGTTAAAGAACCAAAAATTTTCCAGAGTTTCACTTGAAAAGGAAGAGTAAAAGCGAAACTACTAGATTTTTCAGTTATTGAATTAAACGTTGTTAAGTTGCAGGGAAGTTGAATAAAGTTTATTTTGAAAATCAAGGTAGTTTTGTTTATAATTAGAAACAATGGGGTTGGTCAATGTAATTTCAGTATAACTTACAAAAGCTCTGTGCAATTTAAAAAAAAAAAAAATCCTTTCCTTCCTCACAACAAAATAAATAAATAAGAGAAAAAGAAGAATCAATTCTTAGTGTTAGTGCTATAGATGCTTCTTTCAATTAATAGATGCTTCTTTCTTCTCCAACCAAAAAAAAAAAAAAATCTTATTGATATAGTGAGATATGTTCATTAAGAAGTAGGAAAAGTCAAAAGGGATTTTTTTTCCTAACCATCATAGGTAGTACTTCCATAGATCCTCAATTTTGGAGATGACAAGATTTGGTTCTAATAAGTTTTCTAATCCAATACCAACTCTTTTTCTTTTTCCTTTCATTTTTTTGGGTCAAAACAACTTGCACTTAGTCTAAGTCTAAATCTTTATTTTAAATATATAAAAATTAAAAAAAAAACTCTAAATTTTTGTTCCTATATAAAAGAACTCTATTGTAAAATCCCTAAAATTATATCATTTATTTAAATTGAGTGCATTGGATTTGCCGGATCATCAACATTCAAAAAAAAAAAATAAATAAAAAAAAAATAACTACCAAGACTGGTAGCTAACTTGACATTTCTTAGAGTTTCCAATATTCAAATCCTTCCTTCCTAACTATTTAACTATCCAAAAAATAAATAAAAAGATTGACTAATAGCCTACTACATTTTGGTATATATTTTAAAAAGAAATAATGTATCTACAATATTTTTACAACAAATCCTAAGTGGCAGGTTGTTACTGGTTGTTATTGTTAGGGCAAAAAAGTAATCTTAGTATTAGTTTCAAATTTGAAACAATAACAACTAATCACCTGTGATTTGTTGTAAAAATATTGTAGACGTAACATCTCTCATATTTAAATTATTGTTGATGTGGTACCTAAATTTCAATCTACTCCTTTCAAAATTGATGGATAGAATTTTAGGAATGTGGAATTACTTTAAGCACTTTAGAGGATCCTCATTGATCTCTCTAAATCAAAGACAAAATTTTTAGTTAAAGACAACAACACATTTAATTTCTATTAAATAGTCAACAAATTTATTGAGCCAAACCAATAGACATCTGTGATGAATTCCCCCCAAACTTTTTTTACTAGACAAGCATTTAGGAATTTTTCTTGTAATTATCTTGCACATGCATGACAGAGAATTGGTATTACCTAAAACTCGAAGGCTATTAAAAAATAAGAAGTGTTACGTTCACAACAAATCATAGGTGGCAAATTGTTATTGATTATAATTTGAATTTACAATTTAAATTATTTTTTTGTCCACTTGTAATAGCCAATAACAACCTGCCACTTAAAATTTATTGTGAAAATTTTGTAAATATAACATTTTTCTATAAAAAAAAAAAAAATTGCCCAAGATCAAGAAAATAAGGAAAATCCACCAAACCTAACCGTTGAGGAAGACCGAACTTATAAAGAAACTTCACCAACCCAATCAGCAAAGTCTTACCCATGTAATCAGCAAAATAAGATACAAAAGGAAGGAAATGGCTCCAGAAATAAATATAGATTAAAAATTTGTTGAAATTTGTCTCCCAAGAATGTGTATATATAGAGAGAGTAGAGACCTCTGTGAAAGATATTTGCATTGCAAAATAAAAGAAAAATATGAAATAGTGGATTGTAGGCCTTAGAACCGCACCACTGAAAATTCAATTTTTTTTTCTTTTTATTTTCTTGTAAATTCATTTTTCACAAAATTGGAATAAAACAAAGAAGAAGATAGAATTTTTTTTTTTCTTTTTAAGAAAAAGAAGAAGAGAGAAAGTTAATTACACTTGTTTGGCCTATGATTTTGGCCGAGTTTATTTGCTCATACGTGATTACAAAAGTTATACATTACCAAAATGAAATTTTATTCTAGAAACCATTAGTAAAGTACGTAAATGATGATTAGACATCCAAATCCAATACATACATTTGTTGCAGGACTTTTTATTTTTTGGTTTAAAGGAAATATAAATAGAACTAGGCAGCCAAAATGGCTAAGTTGGTGGCAACATGCCTACAAAAGCTTTCCCCATTTTTGTCTGCACTCACTAAGGTAGCAATCTCATCAGATGGACATAATTTTTTATTAAAAGCATATCGACCAACTCTATATATATAATAATACCAACTAATGCCTTTGGTGCATGGGACTGGACCACACAAGGACTCTTTCGATTTTCTTGTTTCACACACCCAATTTCAATTGACAGGATATTATATTACTATAGTTATACCCAAGTAAAGATGCCACCGACCGACAGAGGTGACGTCATTTGAGATGGTCAAATTTTAAATATATATATATATATATATATAATATTTTAATTTTAATTTTAAAATTTTTTTATTAACTTTTGACCTCCTAAAATAAAATTTTGAACAACTCGACTCTAAATTTTTTTTTTTTTAAGCTCAACTGATATAAGTTTGAATATATCCCTCTTAACAATCTATTCTTGCAAATGAAGTTATAATTAATTTGAAAAATGCTATATCCACAATATTTTTACAATACTTTTACAAGAAATCTTAAGTGGCAAGTTCAGACTAGCTGTTATTATTGGGTAAAAATGTAATTTCAATGGTAGTTTCAAATTAGAATCCGTAATAACTTGTCATCTAGGATTTACTGTGAAAATATTGTAAACAAAACACTTCTCAATTAATTTATACTCTTGACCAAATATGTAAGTGGAGTGGCTGAATTTGAATGTGCTTTTAATTTGTTATTTCTTGAGTGGAGATTGGGCCGTGGGTAGCAAATGTTAACACTAAAAGGCAATTAAACAATTAGATAGATGGTGATTCTTAAAAAAAAAAAAAAAAAAAAAGAGACTAGGGGCTTGGGACAAGGGAGTGATTGAGTAAAAACAAAAGCAAATGCTAACACAACAAAAAACAAAAAACAAATTCTTAATACAATTACAACGACCAATAGTTATCAAAGTGAAGCTGAACTGTTAAATAAAATTATGGTAAAAGAGTATAGACATAAACTAATAAATAAAAATCTTCTAAGCAGTAATAATTAAAATTCACTTAAAAATAGTAATTAATATGTTTATTGTATTTAGAAACAATAGATGATTTTCAAGATTTAATTTTCGCAGAAACATTTTATTATGTTTATTGCATTAAGAAACAATATGCCTAATAAATTTTTTTTTTTTTTTGGTTTCCCACAATGTTTCCTCAAGACTTTCAACCAGAAACTAATCACTGTTCGTGCCGGGTGGGCCCACGAAGGGGTAAAGCACTGGCCCAGGAAATTCTTTTCAAAGTGCAGGTAACAGGACTTAAACTAGGAAGCACACCTAGTCGAGCCCATAATAAGCACTTTGAGACCAAGAATCCAACCAACTTGGCCAACCCCCTGGGTTAATAAACTTAATAGTTTATCTTTTATTTTCTTACTATTACTATGGACAAATTGTAATAAAGAAACAACGTAGATTGCAAGATTCATTTCCTATCCAAAATACATCTTCTTAGCCTTACTGATCTCCTAGCTCTAGAGCCGCCAACATGTCGCCTATCTTACCCTTTTTCCCAAAACAAAAAACAAAAAACCCTCCAAGTAACTATTTAAGCCCACTGCAGCTAGAAATACAAAAGAACAGACTACAACCCAAGTATACTAAAGTCCATTTCAAAGCCGGCCCACATGTGGCTCTTCCAGTCTTTAACATTTGAGTTCGACAGCACCACCATTTTAAATAAACGACAGCAAATGACAGGAGTCCAAAACCCAAAAACTCCCAAAACCTCCAACCTTGGAATCTCCGAACCCCCTTGAAACCTTTGTCAACATCAACAACTATACTTAAACCTCCTATATATAATGTAATGTACTACACCTTAAAAGTAAAACAACATCAAAACTCTGAACTCTCTCTCTTTCTCTCCTGCATCTTCTCTATTTCTGTAGAATCCTCCAATGGCAGCCACAGCCGGTGCATCACCATTGATCTCCATGCACTCTCGCCCTTCTCACTCCTTCCAACATGGCTTGGTATGTTTACCTCTCTATGCTCCTCAAATTTTACTCTCATCAAAATATTTAATCAATCTCCTATTATTTGTGTCAATTAACTTTTCAGTATTATAGCTTAATCTGAGTTCCATTGCAATTTTGATCTGACCCGTGGGATTTGATATTATATGTTATGTGGGTTTCGTTTTATCAATTCTCATTTCTATGTGCTATATGTGATTTGATTTAGAAGAATCCCTATAACCCCATAAATATTTATTAGAACATTAGTGATTAGTGTGTTGTGAATAGTCTGTTACAAATATTTAAAACATTAAATAACAAAGATAATTAAAATATGCTACTAGTTAACGAATGTGATGATTACTATAAAATGCCCAGCTTCATGGCTCATAAACATTTAAAGAAAAATTACACAAAGGAATTACTATTTCCACACCGATAATGACTGCTTGCACACCCCTCTATGACACGTGGCATGGCGTGGCTTTGGAAGTGCCCAATATAGGTGTGGAAATGGCACTACCCTTTTCGCATTCTAAATTTTGTACTTTGCCTTACAAAAATTGGAGCTAGTTTAATTATAATTTTTTATTCTATTTTTCTGATGTAAATTATTCAGTTGAGGTTCTGGTGGTTGAATGTGTTAAACAGACAACGCTAAGGGTTTCTGGTTTGAAGCCAGTTTCGCTTTGTTATTATGGAAGAAGCAACCTCTCTTTTAGGATGCGACCACCGCCAGTTCGTCTTCAGGTTTCTTGTGCCGTAAGTTTTTAGCTCATGGAGTACTTTTCTCATGAAATATCGATTTCTTGTTAACCCTTTGAATTGCGTGAATGTAAGATACTCCAAATTGAGGAGTCCAAGAGTTTTATAAAACATTTTTTATGGAAAAAAATGTGAATGAAAGATCCCACTGAATTGAATTGGGTCCATGATTGTTCATTGAGCTTTTTACTTTGTCTTGTATGACCACCAAATCTGTTTTTCTATATGACAAAGTAAATTGAATTAAGTTTTGGTTATATTGATAGAAAATTTGGACACTATTTGTTCGTATCAATTTTGAATTTATGATCAATTGATTGGAAGCTGAATAAAATACTCAGTTACTCCAAGTATGGTGTCAAACACAGAATTAATATATCACAAATTCCTAACTCTGTACCTGGCAGGCTTAACAATTCTTTTTAATAGGTGGTAGGTGCCTCATCCTTGTAGTTCTAATGTAACACTAGAGGGGTGCAACTTTGCTCATGTTGACCATAGGTTAATTATGGAGCCACATCTTTCCATAAAATAAAGTATCGGTCATGATGTAACACTCAAATAACAGATCAAGGATGACATAGTATTTCTTATGTGGAAGTCATGAAGTGAAGAAACTCCACTAACTATTAATTTTATGCCAATAGTATCAGTTCTCTGCAGATGTGGAATGTTCTTGAAGCTCATTGTAGGAATTTATTATTTGATATGGAAACCCCATCATCTGATTATTGGGACTTTATAATGTGGATCATCCAGAGGGTGTTCAAGAAATTTTATATGGATATGTTAATATTGTTATATTCTTAATATCCTCACAACATTGGTCGATGTTATGTAAATGCATCTCAATGACTCATAAATTACAATTGACTTCTGTTATCTTGTGGTGTGCACCAGCACTATGGAAATTCTATGCGTTTTATTTGTCTCCTTGTTGGCTTTTTATGTTGGGAATCTTGTGCATTTTATGCAAATTCTCTTGAAAATATGCAAGTTATAATAAATGTATTAAATGTCAATGAGCAGCCCAAACCAGAGACTGTAGAAAAGGTGTGTAATATAGTGAAGAAGCAGCTGGCTTTACCTGATGACTCTACAGTTACTGGCGAGTCAAAATTTGCAGCACTTGGGGCTGACTCTCTCGACACGGTACTAAGCAATTATCTGTCAACAATTACACAATACTATTAGATATTCTGACAACAATTTTACACAATTTCACCTTTCTCTAATTGTGATGGTTTTTTCTTGTTTATTGAAGTGCACCCACTTATGTCCTATAAATACAGGTTAATAGCATTGCTTGATGTACCATAATTTTTTTTTTTTTCTAAACTTCACCTCTTCATCTGTTTTCTCATGGATTTTGTGGCACTAATCTAAAAGTGATATGTAACTTCTTTGCCAAAATTGTCATTTAGTGATCATAGGGGTAAGCGATGGTGATGTGATGAATGCCAGGACTTAGTGTAGAGACTTTTTCTTTTTAAGTCATGAATCAGTTCCATAAGGAGAGAGAGGGAGAGGAAATGCTTTGATTTCATTCCTTTCTGTCCAAGTTATTTTTAGTTTTAATTGGTTGCTTTTAAAGTCTACTAAACTTTTTTGTGTGGTGCCTGTTTAACATATGACACTTCACACCTTTTTAGGTTGAGATCGTGATGGGACTCGAGGAGGAATTTGGGATCAGTGTAGAAGAGGAGAGTGCCCAGAGCATTGCAACTGTTCAGGATGCAGCAGATCTCATTGAGAAGCTCATTGAGAAAAAGTGAGGAAAAGGGCGCATCGAAGTAACATTCAACCTACATCGAAAGTGGTTTTTACTGCTGTCATGTTTTAGCCTGCTGCATGTGGATTATACAGCAATTTAGTAATGAAATCAGATCTTGTGTTTGTTAAATCTGAAAGGAACAAGTTGGTTGTTAAATTATGAAGACGTCTTTGCATTAAATTACTGCCTTTTTTTTTTCTAGCCTACTGGTTATGCACTCTATGATCAAATGAAGAATGGCCCTCAATGTTTAAGGTAAAGGTTATTAACAGCATAAAGGTTATTTGGTTGTGCAATGTTACATATATGACCCTTTCTCCACACAAAAAAGGTTATATATATATATATATATATGTATATATATGACCATTCCCACCGTGCCTACCCTCCTAACAAAGGAGTTAGCCCTATCTATGAATAGACATAACACCACGCCAGGCAAGGACCTGACTAATCAGTTTGCAGTCCCAGTTCCTGGGAATTGCATCCGAAAAGATGGAATGGTGTGTGTTACACGATGATTCAGGAACAGTTTTTGCTGCTACAACTTTTCTGAATGGCATACTGTTAGGCTTCAACTAAGCCATCACGGAATCTGATTTGTAAAGTGAACTGGGATTCGTCCCATGGACTCTTGAAGTGGATCAGTTTGAGAGTCTTATCAACCCATTTCTTATTCTTAATTAATTTAAGAAAGAAAGAAATGAAAATGACATACAAAGCAAATAATCCTGGACTATAAGTTACCAAAAATACTAAAATAACGTGAGTTCCAGTTAGCTCAACTGGTAAAGTCTCTGATGGTTGTATAAGAGATCTGGGGTTCAATCCCCGCCTACACCAAAAACTGATTGGTGTCTTGGTCTGAGCGGACGCCATAAGTTAAAAACTCTCTCAAAAAAAAATACTAAAATAACCACTAACGTCCAAAGAGTGGAGTAATCCTATCATAGATTTGAAACAACATAGCTGATAACCTAAGGGAAACAACATAGCTGATAACATAAGGGAACGATAGTATTCCAAAGAATCCAAACCTAAACGTACAGCTAATGATAGAATTCCAAGCCTATAGCTGATAACATAAGGGCCAATAGTATTTCAAACTTATGACATCTATTTCATAATAATTGTTTATTATCATTAGGTCAGGACATCGAAATCTCTTATTTGATGATAAAAAACTTTACTAGTTGAGCTAGCTAGAGAATCCATAATCTATCATACTTTACACTACAGTGAATGCTAAAAGCCTTAAAACTGTGAAAGTGAGTTGGTCCTGATAACAACCCTAAGGCCAGCAGTTAGTCCACCCCCGATCAAGAAGGAAATTACCAGAAAACCTGATGCCTTAGTCTCAACAACCTCCAACCCACTCCCCTCCTCCCACCCCCCCCCCCTCCCCCCGGCGCCACCCAAACCCAAAAAAAAAAAAAACCCCTTCTCCCAATCTGCTATAGAAATCCTTTCACAAGCGGTTACATAAGAACTGCCAATCAGCCTAAAAGCCATTGTCACTTCACATCAATCAGCCATAATAAAGATGATTACTTGACATGAAGCAAACTGAATCCTACGTGCCAAAAGAAACCATACCACATGGTACAGGCAAATTTACAAGTTATAGCAAATGAGGAGATGGAAGTGGATTATACAGATAAACAAAATGTGCTCCCCACTTTACTCTTAAACCACCTTCTCAAAAAAAAAAAAAAAACTTTACTCTAAACCACCATGACGTTATCATTACATTAGTAATTATTATGCATTTTGGAATTTAAAAAATCCCATGCTTGCACCTATTTCACCATATATCCAAACATATATAATGCAAAGTATATATGTAGACAAGGTACACTTCATACTATTAGCCTTTTGAATAGGGAAGCAACATTTGCAAAAGAAGTGAAATGAGAAAAAGATAAGAAACCATACAAACATTATAAGCATCCCTTACATCTCAACAGTTTGCAATTCTGGTACATATTTACTTTCATTTACAGAGTATGATCACAAGATCATATTTTGATTCAGAAGTAACCATATCACTCCCAGTCACCATCAAAGAAACCAGCATCTTTCATCTCCGAGTAGTATACATTCTCTAAATGTAAATCTTCCTCCTGTGGTCATCAAGAAAACATCAATTTAAAACAATACAATCTTATAAATTATATTTAAAAAGGTTTGGGAGTTGATTGAGATCAATGAAAACATATTTTTTACAAAATAAATGCCACGAAGAATAAATGATGACAATGACCTGGAAGAAGTCTGCAAGGAATGTTACATATAGAAGAGGAAGATAGAAGGCATGGTAGCAAACAATGGTTGCGCCATACAACCTGTTACAAAAGATTTAGCAACAAAAAAAAAGGCCACTAGAAAAATGACTCTGAAATAGATGTTTCTGTGGAATTATTTGTTTGAAAGATATTGAATAAAAATTACCAGAACCCAAAACCAGCCCCACTTCCAGTAAGTGCACAAGCTAATAATGCAAGAGCATTCATCGAGAACATGACAGCAATATAGTTGTAGAATGCAGGTCTTGCTGCAGATAATTTAAAGGAAAAAAAAAAAAAAAAAAACCCAAGGTTAAACAGTCATGAAATTGATATGAGACAACTGTAACAATTTGCATATGTCAGACAAACTTACCAGGTAATCTTTCTCTCCATTTGGAATGGTACATGAACAGTATGAAGCCATAAACTGCAGTCAGCACCAGCCTATGAATAACCCACAAGTTCCACTTCAATGGATGTGTATGATCATCGCTGTCAATGAATAATGGGATCCCAAATCCGAACATATAAATCGCCTGGAAAAAAATGTCAACAAGTTTGTTAAGAAAAAAATTAAAAGGAAATATAGACATTAATCCATATAAGTACTAGCATTAATGTGTAGTTCAATATGTGCAAAAGCACCTATATATCAGATTCAATTCCATACAGAGTCAATTAGAAATGGCATAGGAATTCATCGGTCCGTAACTCTGCAAGCTGAGACTTAAGAAATGCTGAGTGCATTATTAACACACATATAAGAAGGAAAGATATCATGTTTTTTCCCTCGCAAAATATACTGTGTCATGATCACAGACAGGCTAACATTATTTATAAGATACATATGTATACACACACGCACACACATCAGAAATCAAGAAATACCTTTAGAAGTAAATCTAAACCAATGACAAGCCCTGAGACCACAAACGTCTTTGTCAAAGCTTCTAATCCACTCACGTGATTTCCTTGGAACAAAAAAGCCACCAAACTTACTTCCAAAAATAGCATTCCAGATGTTGTAAACAAAGATAAGAGATTCCAAACTAGTTCTTTTCCAGGAGTGCACTCCCATGCCTGTGTCAACAAAGATAATCCAATTCTTAGCTAAAACACCAGGAAATGTCCAACAAAGAGGATTTTAGATAGCAAAAACAATAAACAAGGTTTAGTAGCAGTTGCCTAGCATGTGTGATCAAACAAAATTGAGGTGTGCGTGGGTTTCTGAGAAGGCATCTAACTTGTTGCATAACAAAACCAATTAAGAAAATTGGACAGTGGCATGACATATGTCAATGTGCAATGGTTTGAAATTAACAAGAATTTTTTAAACAACCGTGATAAAATAACGCTACACACAAAAGGCTTGCTTCCCAAATCATCAAGTTAAACATTACAAGTGCATACAAACTAGATAAGAACATGTAGGTAGATCAAAGTTTACACTTGTTGGAACCATAAATTTGAAGCGAAAAGAAAGAGTTACAGAAACAATCAAGCTTCAAGAGCATCAGCAAAATGTGACCAACTGACCATGCAAGAGGATGGCCCTTAACAGAAAATTTTTACGCCTTCTACATTCCTATTCTAAACTTATTTTTGTAAGTAAATAAGATTATATTTTTTGACATTATTCTTTCTTCTGTGCATTTCCTAACTCCTTTCAATCTCTACATTGGTTGCCACCAAACATTCATAGGCCACAAGACCATTTTTATATTCTTCCAAGTGCAGAAATTAGCTGCCAAAAGTAATTTTCAATCATATTTTAGATATCAACCTGCACGCAGATCAAATATTTAATTTTTCTAACAAGTAAACATGATCAAATCCAAAGTTCTACTGGCCACCAAAGTTCCTCCATTGATCTTTCATGTACTCTGATTAAAATAAAGATGATTTTCACAGTAAATTTCATAGTAGTTTCCACTAAAGGAAACCACTATATTCAGTATTCCAATTCAGATTCTGGAGTAATTTGGTTTTACTCAAATAAACCATACAGCTCGATGTTAGTTTTTTTTTTTTTAGGTAAAACAAATTGATGTTAGTCCAAAGACACAAGTTTGTACAACCTAATTTTACTACCCCAAATAAAGTCACTAAACCCAATTAAAAGCCCAAATTATCCGAATATACACCCACAGACCCACTAACAACTAAACCCATTCAAGGAATCAATAACAAGCATTAACTCTCTCTTCTTCTTTTTCCCACACTAGCTCAAACACACAAGCATATCCCCTTAACATATTTTTGTGATTTTTAAAATCCCAACTACTGAACAAGAATCCATAACATATTTTTGGAAAGTCATCTTTACTTCAGTTACTAAATCCAAGAACAAGAATCCAAATTCAGAAATCACAAACAAAAGCCAAGAGCCAAAAGCCAAAATCAAAAACAAATTCAGCCATTAATAGCCCCATATAGCAACCACCACAATTGAAGAAGCCCAAAAAGGAAATCACCAAGGCATATTCAGCTACTAAATTTAACAACCCAGAAAGCAACCCATCACCACAAAAGACAAAGTTCAGCCACTAAACTGAGCTACAAAAAAAACCCAAAATTTCAAGAACCCAAAACAGAAAAGAACTCAAATTTACAATAACCCATCACACAAATCCAAAAAATCATAAAGAAAAAAGAAAAGAAAAGAAAACCCAGAACCTGAAAAGAGCACCAGAACAAATTGAGCAAGCTAGCAAGCCAGAGGCAGGCGTAGTAAGCGATGATCACATAAGAGCGGCCTTGAGTGAGCTTGGAGAAGCTCTTCTTTGCTTGAAACGACAAGTAGAGGATGAAGAGAAGGTTCGGAACAATGAGAGCCACGTTGTGCCAGAACCCATGGCACTCGAAGAGCCAGTCGTAGAACCTTGGAGAAATTGGCGATGAAGCTGCTGTGATTGGTAGGTTTGGGAGCGCAGAGACTGTGAGTGATTCTTGGAGATCTCGCATTTGAGACAATTTGATTGAAGGATTTGGAAAAAAAAAATAAAAACAAACCCTAACCCTAGGTTCAGAGAGTCTATGATACTGTGTCGTTTTTTAGGTACCAGAAAAACAAACAGAGAGTTTGTTGTGCTCTGTTTTATTTTTTATGTTGTTGGGGATAAGAGGCAGAAAATGGGTTCTACAACTTTCAAAGTTGATCTTGCAAAGCGTGTTGTTATCTAATCTTCAATGAGACTGACAGTTTGGTAGTTTGTTTCCTTCCCTTTATTGGCATTTTGAGTCAGAGATGAAAGAAAGACTGAACAGGTTTGTACTGTGTAAAAAGAAAAATGCTGCAATCACGACATTTTACACATATTTTTCCTACAAGTTGTGATTTACAAAATTTTTATCTATTATAAGTTGTGAATGATGGAGAAGAAGCGTGTAAAAAGAAAAATACTGTGATCACAATATTTTATACAACTTTTACTTAATGAATTGGATCAGTAAAAAAGAAGTGATAGGTTCACATCTCTATCACTTAATCGATAAATTGGAGCAAGGGTTGTCTATAAAGTTGTGATCTTCTACGTGTATGAGACACCAATGAAGTCGTGTTTTGATTACAATTACAAGATTTTAATTACAATTGTGAAAATGTTGTTTTTATCATTTTACGATTATAATTAAAATTGTATTTTAAAAACATGATTTTAACCCTTGTGTGTCCGGTTGCATGTTCTAATGATAATTTCTTCAAAAAAGTTAAGTTAAAAGAGGAAGTCAAAGCTCTTCCTAAATCACTAAGAATTATCTCTTTTTTTGCTAAACACTAAGAATTATCTCTTGTATGGGCCTTTCTTATTTAGGTAAATAATGGGGAATGGAGGAGGTAGCTGGATAGACATGGATTATCTTACCTATCTCTAAAAAGTATTTTTAAGTTTTCAACTTTTTCTATAAAAAACTTTTTCTATAAAAAAAAAATCAAAAATAGTTTTCCTCATAGTTTCAACTACTAGTATCATTTAGCCCAAAATAAAAATCCGCATGTCTTTTTTTTTTTCCTTTTTACCTTCACAATTATTATGATTTTGTTAGGTAGCATTAATTTTGGATACTTTAAAGTTTGAACAAAAATTAATTTCTTCTTGTTGGAATAATTGTAGACTTTGAAATTGCAAGGCTAAAACCATCAAATCCTTTTATCCTTTCATGGGCAATTGACCATAAAAATGATATATTTAAATGGGGTAGTATAATACGATTAAAATCTTTGTCAAAATACAGACCAAGCCATAGGAAGTTAGGAACATATATATATATATATATATATATGTATATATGTATATGTGTGTGAGACAAAAATAACCAAACTGGCCGTTACTTCTTCAACCCAAACGTGGCATAACCTACGCCAAAACCTCCACTTTCACAGCTCCCTTTGGATCCCATTGGTTCCAGCTTTAGCAATGAGACGCCAAAATCAAATCCTAAAAATATTAAAACTGCCTTGAAAATCTCCACCCCTTTTTTTTTTGAAAAATTATTTTGAGTTTATTTCAGTTTGATTATTATCAAAGTCCAATTTGGAAAGAGGTTACAAATACTGAATTTCAACTTTTTTTTTTTTTTGCATGGAAGATCATTGGTGTTTCTGATTTTTTTTTTTTTTAAACAAAAGTTTATGACCAATTTTTTTAACTAGAAGATCAACTTGTTCATCTATTTTCATACAAAGAACCTGAGGCATTAGCATTGTATCAGGTTGGTTTCATAAAGATTTCTGTATTTTGTGTGTATGAATTTTTGTGTACGTGAAAAATGCTTTTGGCTCACAATCCTCATCGAATCATTTTTGTTTTCTCGTTTGGGTTTTATTTTTTTGTTGGATTTCAATAGCAGTAGCTATGGACAGAATGAGACCTGTGTATGTCAGGCAGAAGAGCACAGTAGGGACGCCGGGAGCGCCATCATCCCCAATGATGTCACCACTGCACCGCCATGCACGGTCAGGGTCTACTGGGGTGGCAAATCTAAAGAAACAGAAAGCCGCGGCACAGAGGCTTGCGCAGGTGATGGCACATCAACAAGCTGATGAGGACGATGAGGAGGATGACCTTTTCAATGATTATAGTTCAGTGAGTGGAGGGAGCATAGGGCTTGCAGGTGGAAGGTCAATGCGGTCTCGCTCTCCTTTGGTAATTGGCCTAATATCTATGCCTAGTTGTAGAAGGAACATGGGTTCTTGTAGTTATGAATATGAGAATCTATGTTTTCATGGTTAATGATATCAGTGATCTGCTTTACTATGTTCATGAAATGATAATGTACTACTTGTTGTTTTAAATTTCCTTTGAAACCTTGAAGTAAAAAAAGCATGTATGCATTTCTTTATATGAACTCCTACAAGTGTACTATTAGAATAAAATTGAAATTCTTTATATTGGTATTATCATATAGGAGAGTGTTAATTATATTGTCTTGACGAGTAGTAGTGTACCTTACAGATCAGGGTAGTTCCTTCTCTTTTTACTTACATTGCACTGTATCACAATAAAGCCAAGTATTTTTAGACAGTCTAGGACCATTAACATGATAAACTTAACATTTGGACGATGAATATTAAAATGATCATAATGGATGACAATCTCCGGCATTAGAACATTTGTAAATGACTTTTTCATATTTACAGTATACACTGAATTTCAATCATTCTTATTTGTTATCGTACTAAGGTTTTCTAAAAGGATGAAGAGAATATAGCACTTGGCATTTTTTTATGATTGTATTTTGGTTAGCAGTTGTATTGATATTTTAATGTGATATTACTCGATAATCTTATTTTTAGTTGATTCTTCAATGTTGTTTTTATTAGCCAGCTCCTTCAGTTCAAGAACAACCTCCACCCGTGAATTCTTCCTCAGGTGGTCGATCATCCCTATCTATCATCTATGTCGAACAACCATCCTCAGGTCGTTCAATATCAGCTGGCCGGCCATCCCAATCCTCTAACTCTGTGGAACAACCTCTATCTGCTCGTTCTGTATCAACTGGCCGATCTTCTCTGCCCACCAATTCCATTGAACAACCTCCATCTGCTCGTTCTACATCAGCTGCCCGTCCGCTTTTAGGTGTCAAGCCAGTTCCCTTGGTACCATCTAGTGTACCTATATCACTAAGGCCAACATTTTCCAATATTTCACAAGATGTTCCTATTGATAATCGGAGGGATAAAAGGTATATTGAAGTTCTGAACTTTGTATACCTTTCTTGTGAAGAATCATGTCATCATCACTGACTCATTGTCATCTTCTTCTTTAACTTACTTTCTTATGAAAAAACAAAATATCTTCTTCCTCTTGTTGAGGGGTAAGAACTGAATCTTAATATTTTATTACGTGTTTGTTTCCCATTTATACATTCAATGAGGTCTTTCCCTGTTAACCTGACTTTCGAAGTCCAGACAATACTGAATTCTATGAGGATATAATATTTGCCATTGAGACAGTTTTACAACAGAAGTGAGCTGTCCATGCCTTCATTATCATTACAGTGAGCCTGTGACTTTTGAGAGCTTGGCTATTATTCTGTCATGAATGTCTTATTTTATATTCCATCCCTATCCTACGTACTGACATAAAGGTGATTCAAAATATACATATTCATCAATTTTGGCTTCTGATATAATCTAAATTCCTTTTAGCAATTACTGCTTGTACAACTAATCCTCTGTAATTTTGGACAATGATCAGGATGTCACTGGATTTCGGGAGTATGAACCTAAAAGAAACTAGTAATCAGTATTCTTCTGCTCTACAAGATGAGGTATGGCTGCTTTTCAAGATGATATCATATGTGCATTTATGGTCCATGGTTAGTTACTGACTTTTATTGTAATGCCTGAAAGTTGCTAATACATGTCTTTGGCTAAGAAACACTTCATCTTTCACCTAGCCTTAGTAATTAGGATCATTGTGAATTGTTTTTGTATTTATTGGGAATCTTCTAATGAGGTGTGAATTTCATTGCAGCTTGATATGCTTCAGGAAGAAAATGAAAGTTTACTTGAAAAGGTGATCCCAACATATTTTTCACTTCATTCTTATATTGTTTAAATATATGACTCTGGCTGTCTATAAAGAAGAATCATATTATACCTGTGCATTTCAAGCCAGTTTTCTGCAGCTCTTGAAGCATCAACATAATGTTTGGGGGGTTCTGCAATAGTAATCTCCAAGCAATCAGATATGATCAAATTGAGCACTTGTCATGCCGATATTGCTATTGCAGCAGCATTTACTCAAAAAAATATATTTTATTATCAGAAGAACATTTAGTGGTACAATGGTCTAATAAATATATTGTATCATATATTTGTTTTGGCAACCTATTCTGATATGTGCCTCCCCAGCTTCGATTTGCAGAGGAGAGGAGTGAGGAAGCAGAGGAGAGAGCTCGGCAGCTTGAGAAACAGGTAATTTTTTATAGTGAAAAAGGCAAAAAAAAATTCAAGGATGTTTCTACATAACTATATCAAATGGCAAATATTCCACTCTTATTTTTTTAGATAGGTAAAAACCATGTCATTTATTTTGGGGTGACATTTAGGTGGATAACTGTTATCAATTTATGCATAATTTTCACTTTTAAAGTCAGGTACTTGCTATTTATGAATCAATGCAATAAAATGGATTTACATTTTCCACTCATTATCACAAATTTAAGAATAAGATTGCTTATTGTTGAATGATTGCGTAAGCATACTTGTTGATGTGTTGGACTATGCAGAAGAATAGAGAGACATATATGTGATGGACATAGCTTAGTTACTTGTTAAATAATTTTCATTGCCCTTAAGTGATTTATTGAAACTTCATCTCATGGAAGGAATGCAGAAATGTTCCATTTCACATATTATCTTATGTTTGTAAGGAAGTAATTTTTTTAGTATATAAATAATTACTTATATTTGAAGTTTGAATGCAGTTAGTATTAAATCCTGGCTATTACCATTCCAAGTCTTCTGTCCCAGTTTTGGTGTTCTTTCAATCTTATTGTTTGTGGTTTACATATTCTAGTATTGATGGGGTCTCTATTTCCCTAACTGTATATGTTTTGCTTTAGATTGCTAATTTTGGAGATGGTGTAACTTTGGAAGCTCGTCATTTAAGCAGGCAAGCTTCAAGGTTCATTTGTTTTTGTCAATCCAATTTATTAATTTATTTTGTATACTAATTTTTGTGTTGGTTACTCCTCAGGAAGGAGGCAGCCCTGCAGCAAAGGGAGGTTTGTAGGTCTAATACTCTTGCGATCTCTATTACCTTACAGCTCTGCAAGTGTAAATTGGTCATATAATTTACTGGAAATTCATTTACTTACAAATATATAGTATGTGCACTTACAAGTTATATGCATAAGTTTATGTTACTAGCTCAACATGGATTAAATCCTGCATGTCTCAATGCATTATTCTACGGAATCAAGATATGAATCAGTGTCATATGTGACACATTCTTTGGTTCATGCTAGTAGAGTCACAAATCCACACAAGCAACATGCACTATTTTAACAAATCGCTCAAGATCTGTCAAAATGTTGCAAAATTTTAAAATGGTAAAATAGTGCTGTTTTATATAGGGTTGCTAAGTAAACTCACTTTTTGCTCATTATCATTTTTAAGAAATTGATTTTTTTTTTTTTTAAATAAAAGACAAATAAAATAGTGTTATTGGATCATTAAAAAGTTCTTTCAGATGTTCTGAAATATCACTTTGCTTGTTAAAATAAATCTCAATTGATATATAAACATAACAAGAGCAATTTTCAAACTTATTCACTTGTCGTGGAAATTTTATAAATCTTAAAATGTGTAATAATGGATAAAATTTCAACTTGTTAAAAAATCTCTTACTTGTAAACATATTATGAAACATGATATTTTTTACTCATTTAATGAATCCAAAGTACTAGTTGGGCAAGAGTCAGCAAAGCTGTTAAGAATTTAAATTACATTAAAGGAATGTGACCAATAGAAAATAGGACAGACCTTAGGAATTCAGTCACTAAGAAAATTCTGCACCCCTCTGACCTTGGTGCTTAAGCGTATCCCAAAAGTTTACTAGCTTCAAATTTTTAACATGAACAGCATGAGGTGTGCCTATTCCATCACATTATAGACTACTGGACTGATTCTATGGATTTGGTCAAATATATGACCATATGTCACATAATTAATACTACTTGTTTATGTATCAAAAAAAAATACTACTTGTTTAAAAGAGCACCATGTCGTAGACAGTGTGTCTCTGCTGTTTCGAAGTCTAACGGAGTATATTTTACTATTCAGATGGTACATGAACATAGTTTTCCTTGCAGGCTGCTCTGAGAGTTGCTGCACAAACTCATGGTAGTAGCAGTGAGATCATTGCCCTTCGGACAGAAGCTGAGGTATCCAGAACTTCTAGCTTGTATGTTTGTCCTTTTCTTTATATTCTACTATTCTTTAGTAGGAAATAGCAACATCCTATGAAATTTAAATTTAAATATTTCATGAAAATTTGACTTAGAGTGCAAGGGATGAGGCAACATATGCTTTGGAGCAGCTGCATGAAGCTGAGGATGAATTAAAATCACTTCGGATTATGACTCAGAGAATGATACTGACTCAGGAAGAGATGGTCTGTACTCACTTTTTACCATACATATACAATTTTGGTTTCTTAATTCTTTTATGCCATAGTAATGTGATTTGCACTTTATCTTAGGAAGAAGTTGTTCTAAAGAGGTGTTGGCTTGCTCGGTATTGGAGTTTCTGTGTTCGACATGGTAAATTGATATTGTTTTTGCAACTCTTTCAGAACATTAAAAATTTCCATGCCATATATAAAAAGGGAGAATCTACAACTGAGTCCAATCTAATTGAGAGTAGGGCTTAGTTGAGTTGATATGCATAGATTGCATGAATTTATGAGCATAGGGGATCTTAGTTGCAATCTTACCTATTCAATATCATCTTAGAATTATAAACATATATATACCTGAATACCAAGTTTGAACTTGTTAGAATTGTTATACATATATTTACATCCTCTAACCAGCAATTATGAATGATTTAAATGTCATAATAAAGGCCCTTGGAATTCAACCTTCATAGAAGTTGCTTCCAAAGACACCATAGAACAGCCTAAACTAGTAGTAACACTTACATGCTACTGACCATAGTGGATAGCTCATGGCTGTCTAGTCTAGTATGGTAAACCAACTGTAAGCCATTGAATATAGTGATCCTGGAACCTTTATTAGGGTTGAAAATTTCTTGGATGTTATGAGTTCTGCAAACTAATGCCAAAAAGGGTAGCTTTCCCTATGTTTTGATGTTTCTGAATAAGACTCTATAGTCTAGACTTATGACTTCATCACTTTTAATCTTTTCCTTGGATGATTGATGCAAAATTATTAAAAGAGGATAAAATTCACTGTTATGCCTTCTAACTCATTTAACATGAAAAATTCTTAGATGATTGATGGCCACTAGAACACTTTGGCAGGTATACATGAAGAGATCGCTGGGGCAAGATATGAGTACTGGTCATCTTTTGCCCCTCTCCCGGTTGATGTTGTATTAGCTGCAGGAAAGAGAGCCAAAGAGGAGATTGGTAAGAATGGTTGGTCCCTTTCTTTTGGTTGTGTTAAGGTAATAAGGGATTTTACTACCTCACCTCTAGGGGTGGCTCAAGGCCTAGGCTTAAGGCCCCCAATAAAAACGGCCCTATCCCAATTAAAAAAAGCCCCATCCAAATAAAAAAAGGCCCCGTCTTGTGAGTGAATAATTGGTTTCAAAACAATACAAAGTCACATACCAATAAAAAAAAGGGCCCCATCCCAATAATTGTTTTGGCAGAAACATTTTTTTAAAACAAAATATATCACATCATCTTAATTTAACTCATTGTCTTTCTTTGTTCTCCATGCTGATCAGTAAATGATGATTTGGAGGAAAAAGAAAAGGTTCCAAGTGATTCGAATGGACTTTTTGGAGAGGGAAATATTGAGAACATACTTTTAGTTGAGAAAGGTTTGCGGGAACTGGCTTCACTAAAGGTTTTTGTTCATAACCTTATGCTTGAAATTTTGTTTATAGATATCATCTGTCTTCTCCTGGAAATCTTCCTAATGGAGGAGTGCATGTGTAAATCTGTAGTTCTGCTTGATGAGGGGTACAGAAGGATATGTCCTGATATTGGATGTTAAGTTTCATATACTGCTTCTTCATCAGTTATTTTTCCTCTTCACTTGACACCTTAGAAGAGTTGAAATTTGAATTTGTTCTTTGTAATGTGCGTCAGATTCCTGGCCATTTTATTTTAATCTTTCTAAAGTTATGTAATTCATCTCTTTTCTCAAAGAAGATAATTGCCTTATCCAATCAATATCTTCATGCTGCAACTTAGTGTCACTTATGAAGTTAGATGTGAATGTTCTGAAATATCTTAGACCAGCTCTCTATGCTTGACTATATTCTAACTTGTAACTTCTTTGACATTGTTTAGTGACTAATAAACAATTGAACCTTCATCCTGTAATACAATTCTACTAGGTTTTAATATAAATTTAGTACATATTACTCTGAAGGAGTTTACCCAAAGGACTAAAGTTATACTTGTATTCAAAATGGTAAAGTGACCCATAGTGCAAGGTCATTCTATATATGTTCTCATTAATTAGAGAACCTAATACTTTCAATGGATTTCAATTTGGGACTTTTATTTTACTGAATCAAGCATATTACTTTTGGAGTTCAGATGGAAATTATTGGAAAATTTTGACTTATGATTTTCAGATATGTACTTATGTCATTATATTAATTGACACACAAGTCAGTAGTTGCAGAGCTTTTCAGACATATAACTTGCTCTCTTGCTTTTCTTTCCCCTTTTTAACCATGTTATTCAAACCTTTTTTTTTTAAGAAGTGGTTCACCACATTACTGTATTGTGAGTCTAGCATTATATATTTTGTTATTAGTAACCCAATTCAAGAAACAAAGAAGCATTTTTTTTCTAGATCAGTAATTTTTTTTACAATTGAAACACCAGTTTCTTCTAACTAGCAGTTTTAATGTAATTATTTGAAAGGTAGAGGAAGCAGTAGCACTTGAAATGGCTCAAAAACGACGCCCAAGTTCACTAAAATCTGGTAGCACAGGTGGGAATTAATTATTGCTTTAAAATTGAAACCCCTTTTCTCCCTTTTGAGTCAGAAGACAATAAGATACTTTATTATCAGCAAGCTGTTGCAGTTCTGTTGTATGCATCCCATGATAAGGTTATTATTATTGGCAGAACTTCTCATGTACATAGTACAATGTATCTGAACCATGAACATCTCATCATATCAATAGAAGAGCAGTTAAATTTTGAATTATAGGAATCTGGTATTTTTTGGTGTGTGTGTGTGTTCTATAAATTGCAAGTTATTTAATCAAACAACTGAACCTAATAATAGAAGGATAATTTGTTTATTCTTTTCTAAATGTTCTATTAGAATAATGGTTAAGTAATTAAATTCACCATTCCCTATCAACTTAAAATTGTTAAATAATAGTACTTTTATTATGGTATTAGAGTAGGTAATCTTGAGTTTGAACCCTATCTCCACCCACTTCTCATTTAAAGAATTAAAAAATGTTTCATGACCGATTATTGATAATCTCACATGCTTCTCTTTGTTACATGTAATGCGCTAGAAAGTTTAGGATGATCATATGAATTAAGAAGTAAAATTTGACTGAGACTGGATAGCTGTCTTGCCCACTGAAACTGTATTCTAGTAATGATTAATCCAATTATCTTATATGAGTGAATGTTTTTGGTTACTGGTTCAAATCATCATAATAAGTGACTTCTGGTTGACTAACAATCTCTTTTTCCCTCATCTTGATTATGTGTGTAGATGAAGTGAAGCTACCAAGTGAGGGACAGTTTGAAGCATTTGGTAATTTGTTACATACCACATTTTCAAATTGAAGTTTTTCTTTTACACTAACTAGTGGGATTGCACATTTAGTATTTTTTTTTTTTTATAAATTTATTTTATTAAATGAGTTTGCAAGATTGAGAATATCTAAAACAAATCTATGCAAGATGAGAGGTGATACTCCATGTGGTTTATTTTGCACATTGGTTTTTCACTGTTTTTGAAATAAATCATAACACAAGATATGAAGGTGCTTACTACATTAATTGTGCATATAGAAAAAACCTTACCTTTTTTCACCTAAGCCATAGGTCCATTCAGTAGATGGTAAATCTAAATTGATAATAATTTAGTTTGCTCCGACTGGAAACCTACAGAGTGCAAATAAGCTTATTGCATGACGTATACTTTTTTTTTTCCATGTTTATATATTTTTGTTAAGAGTCCATTTACATGGCTCGTTTCCATTTGAGTTAGTAGGATTAAAACATTGTCTTTTGTACTTGTTTTTATACATGAACCTTATACATTTTGGTTTAGGGAAATATCTAGTGCACGTCACTTAATTCACACATAGTACACAGACTTTCCAAAACAAAGGAAATCATGATTTCCCTTGTTTTTGAGGAGTGTGTGTGTAATACACACTTCCCCGTTTGTTTATGTTAGTTATATTATGACGTGCATTTGTAGTAGCAGCATGCTGGTTTCTAATGCTTATGTTTATAACTTTTATGCTTGTCTTCATGAACCTTCCTAAAACAACATGTCTATTGAATTTTTATCTTTTTGGTTATATTGATGTTATAATCACCATTTAAAAGAAAATACTTTTGTTTTTCAGAATTGAGTCCAGAGGAGTGTGAAGATGTGCTTTTTAGGCAGGTATGGTGACACCTTTACAGTTTGAAATTCTCCTTTTGAGTCCAAAGAAAATTCTCTTGTCTGTTCACTGTATTATCTCTCTATCTATTTTGATTTGCACGTGGGGTCTTCTCCTTATCACCATTCATGAAACAAGTACTAAGAATGGGAAATTTAATAAATTTGTTGTGCTCAAACCTTTAAGGGAGACTCATTTGCCCTTTATTGATTTAAAATCTCTAAAACAAACAGTATATTGGCTGATGAAAAAGGAGGTGAGTATCAAATAGATATCTTGATGTGTTGTAGGCATGTACTAAGAACTCAAAACCTGCACAAAATGATTGTGGGGCTAAGCGAAATTTTGAATAGGAATTGGAATACATCAGGGACCTCCCTTCATCTTCTTGGGTCGATTAAGGAAGTCTTCTATATAATTTATGTGCTCCTAACCACTTCATTGACATTGAGTGCTTGCCTGGATGCTTGTTTGTTATGTTCTTGTAGGCTTGGCTCACGTATTTCTGGAGAAGAGCAAAAATCCATGGGCTGGAACCAGACATAGCTGATGAGCGTTTGCAGTTTTGGATCAACCAACAAACTAAGTCACCTACTTCACATGATGCAGTTGATGGTACTCTCTCTCTCTCTCTTGTTCACAGTCTATGACACAAACACATTCCAATCTGAAGACTCTGTGTTTGCCTCATAGACTTCTTTTTTTTAACTAGACTAATGTTAAATGGTGGAAATATTTCAGGAACCACAAAGCAATGACTAAAATTTTGGGATCCTCAAAATGAGTTCTTCATTTGACATGGTCCCCCTATTATGTAGTCTTTTATGACTCAGACCAAAAATCTTTGTATAGTGATTCAATTTCAAACATGCGCCTCATCTTAAAAACTAACTTAACATGTCTTTAATGAAATGAACCTCAATTTTCTCATTTTACTTGTTTGTAACATGAAGTGCTATATTTTTTAACTCAGAATATTGATTTACTTTGTTATGCTTGGATCCCATTTACAGTTGAGAAAGGCTTTATGGAGCTCAGGAAGCTAGGTATTGAAACTCAACTATGGGAAGAATCTCGCAAGTGGCTTGAGCAAGACTCCTCGTCTAAAGCACATAGTCAGTCTGACTTCTAATACACAGTTTAACTCAACTGGAATTGATGTTTCAGAGACCATATCTTTCTATACGTTCACTTAGTTAATCAAATGAGAGACAGCTGCATATTATGAGTCCGGTCTCAATATCTCACTGATTTTTCATGTAAAATTCTCCATAGTGTTACATGGTCATTTCAATTAAAAGACTCCCTCCAAAATTATATTATTCCTTTCTTCTTCCTTTTCTCCCTTCCTCCAACTCCTCCATTTTGTATTAAACAATCTATTTTCCTTGTGAAGTGAATTTTTATATGCCAAGTCCTATTTACTACCTGACTTAGACCTGGTCCTCAGCTACCTGCTAATTTAGATGAAGTTAATTGAAATTCCTGCAAAATATTGATATTTAACAGTCAGTGCACCGGAAATTTTTGGAGAGAACTTCTTGCACTGTTTATTGATCTTTGAATTTCAATATGTTACTTGGCTGAGGGGTCCCAAGTAAAATTCTAAATTTCTTATGAAGTTAAATGCGTATTGGAGACTAATGGAGAGCACCTTGGAGTTGCTTGAGTAATGATTCATTTTAAACAAGTTGTATCCTAGTATTTGAACTTATTTATTTATTTTAATCCTGGCGGCTAATATGTGATTATGTGGAATTGGGCCTAGGTTGTCCTGTTAAAATGTAAGAACATGCCATTTGTATAAAACTCATCTTCAACCTTAAGTGTGAGTGGGTGATAATAAGGGTGAAGATGAGTGTAATTAGTGTGCACAAACTATATCCACAAAATTTGTACATGTTACACTCATTAATATTATAGCTCACAATATGACATCTTGTAGTATAATTTTGCTACCCAGATACAAAAATCAAAAATCAAAAAAAAAAAAAAAAAAAAAAAAGGGAAAAGGCTATCTCTCATTATGAGGTGTTCCAATTCATGACAGATACTAAAATGGGATGTCGGAGGCAGAGAGGCATAAAAGTGGAAAACAAAGAGCTGGGCTGTTTCATGCTTCATCTCGGCCATATCCATCCTTCACCAAGTAATGCCACCCTCACTTGTGGTGGTACCGTTTTCATATTAAATAATTAAAATGATTAAAAATTTGGCAACTTACATGTAAATATGGGGGGAATTAATATGAAAGAGGCTCATTTATTATTTATAAGTGTAGTAATTAAATGAGCTAAAATGTATTGGAGTAAATACTAGGTCAGATACATGTACAGGAAAGATGAAGGGAAGAAGTCGCTAGCTAAAGACTCAGAAACTCCTTAACCATTGTCTTCAGGATTGGGCTTTGGAAAGAAAATAGGAATAAAAACTTTTTGGAGTGTGTTTGGTTGAGTATGGAGGAAGGAAAATAAATGGTAAGGTCTAGATTTTCTCTCCAATCCCACCAAAAATTTTCTCTCCAAATCGGAGAGAAAACTAAAAAGAGAAAATGAGGCTATAGACAAAAATGACCATGTACAACCTTTTTTTTTTTTTTCTTTTTTGTGCTGTCTTGGGGACGTTTCCTCCCCTTTTTTTTTTAGGCAATGCCTTCTTCTTTTTTTTTTTTCTTTGTTTAACTAGACATGATTTTTATTTTTTAATGAATTGAGTGATTTTTTTTTTTTGGTGGTTTGTCATTTATTTGTTTTAATTGGCCATTATTTTTTAACAAGGATATATGAGTAAATTTATACAAACTTACTTTTTCTAACTCTTCACTTTTCCACTCTCAACCAAACAAAAATGAGAGAAATTAAAATTTTTTCTATTCTCCAATTTTTTCATCATTTCACCATTTTCTATGCTCTCACTATTCCACTCCTCCAACAAACCCTAAGTGTTAGCATGGAATAGATGCCAAATCCATTGTAAATTAGCGGAGAAAAAAGTGGGTGGTTGGGTATAGATTGAGATCTCAACACATTATTTGCCAGGTCTCAATCATTTATGATTTAACTCGAACTAGGCCAAACTTAATGTCAACCTGAGCGGCCAAAAGTGTTTGTTTTCTTTGACATATATATTGGTAGCCTTGGTTTTCACTTTTTCATCATTTCACCATTTTCTATGCTTACATTATTCCACTCCTCCAACAAACCCTAAGTGTTAGCATGGAAAGATGCCAAATCCATGGTAAATTAGCGTAGAAAAAAATTGGGTGGTTGGGTATAGATTGAGAACTCAACACATTATTTGCCAGGTCTTCATCATTTATGATTTAACACGAACCAGGCCAAACTTAATGTCAACCTGAGCGGCCAAAAGTGTTTGTTTTTGTTGACATATATGTCGGTAGCCTTGGTTTTCGGTGGTATATTGTGCATGCCTGCATGGAGATTAAGGCCCTGTTTGAAATTTTTTTTTTTTTTTATCACTCATCACTCTTCACTCAATTTTCGTCACTCATCACTTAAAATACCCCAATTTCCTAATACCCACCCGTTTGGCAACTGTTTTCACTTAACATTACTCAATTATTTTTACTGTTTTGTGGGACCCACACATTGACCCAAAGAAGACTTTTCTCTTCTTTTTTCTTCTTTTTTTCTTTGTCTTTCTCTGGAACAGCTACGGGATCAAGAGGTCGAGCTTGTGAAATCAACCTACCTCTCCTTTTTTTTCTTTTTTTCTTTTTTTCCCTTCATCTTTCTATAGAACAGCTGCGACGAGGGAGGTCGAGCTCGTGGAATCATGAGCAACGGTGGTGAGGGAGAGGGTGGCTACCACGGAGGATGTTTGTGGGTTTGTGAAATCATGAAGCAACAGCGGCTATGGAGTCAGACCCATGGTGAACATGTTTGTGGGTTTGTGTTTTTGTGTTTTTTTTTTTATCACTCATCACTCCTTACTCAATTTTCGTCACTCATCACTTAAAATACCCTAATTTCCTAATACCCACTCGTTTGGCAACTGTTTTCACTTAACATTACTCAATTATTTCAACTGTTTTGTGGGACCCACACATTGACCCAAAGAAGACTTTTCTCTTCTTTTTTTTTTTTTTTCTTTGGAACAGCTGCGGGATCAAGAGGTCGAGCTTGTGAAATCAACCTACCTCTCCTTTTTTCTTTTTCTTTTTTTTTTCTTTTTTTCCCTTCATCTTTCTCTAGAACAACTGCGACAAGGGAGGTCGAGCTCGTAAAATCATAAGCAGTGGTGGCAAGGGAAAGGGTGGCTGCCACGGAGGATGCTTGTGGGTTTGTGAAATCATGAAGCAACAGCGGCTATGGAGTCAAACCCATGGTGAACATGTTTGTGGGTTTGTGTTTCTGTATTAGTGTGTTTCATCTAACTCATGTGTTTATGGGTTTGATTTTCTAGGTTTGAGAAATCGGTACCCATATGTTTTTTTTTTTTTTTTTTGATAAAGTATATTTGGTGTTTCTGTGAAGAGGAAAAGAAAGAAAAAGAATGAAGAAGAAGAAAAAAAGGGCCATTGGAGTGAGTCTGTGAAGCAGAAAGAAAGAAAGAAGAAGAAAAAGGTGTGCCTGGTGTGACTTTGCACTAACAATGGGTCCCATGTATGTGGGTTTAATTACGAAAATGCCATTGAAAACTAAGTTATGGAAACAAAAATTAAACGGACTTCTCAGCCATGGGTTCCACCATTTTTGAGTTATGGGTGATGGAAACAGAGTTATGAGTTATGGAAACAGCAAATCCAAACAGCCCCTAAGATACCTTTCATATATGAAGATAAAATCTTTTGGACCTTTATTTACTTTTTTTGAGAATCAAAATCTTTTGGACCTTTAACTTTTTTTTGAGAATCAAAATCTTTTGGACCTAAATGGAACATTTCTGATTTCTCCATAAGCTATTATTTTTTTTTTTTTAAAACAATAGAAAACATGATTTTAATAACAAACCGCTTAATAATATTCCAGAAATAAAAATTTTAAAGAAAGGAAGAGGCTGCTAGTACATCCACTTCTCTAAAATCAAAATTTCTAAGCAACAGACATATGCACACAATCTAAATAATAAAAAACAATCTATGTGAATAATAAGCAATATATATATATTTTTTTTTTCATTAGAGGTTTTTTACACAAGTATGTGTCTTTTTTTTTTTCCCTCGTGAAGTCAGGATTCCACTTATATATGAAAAAGGTTGCTAGTAGTTGGACTAACCTCAATTGCAACTTATGTCCTGAATTCTTTTTTTGCATGTGAGATATAATTCTTACTCTAACCTAATTTAAATATATATATGTAAATTTCCTTTTTGGATACTTGAACTCCGACCCTTACCTCCCTCACCTCATAAAAATTTATACTTGTGGAGTGATTATCACGCTTAAAATGCATGGTAGTAATGTTATGAATTCTAATATGACACACTTTATAATTTTAATTCGTCTCATATGTACGTATCTTGTACCAAACATAAAATTAACAAAATTTATGATCATTCACCAATCACTTTCATTCTTCTTTTAGATTCAATAGCAAATTGGCCTATCCTTTCTTTTATTTACCATTTTTGGCTACCAAAAGGTGATTTTTAAATAGGATTAAAGGTAATATTTTTCATAATTAAAAAATTCAACTTTTCAATGCAAAAATTTTCCGAAAAATTTTGTTTCTTATTTTAAAAAAATTATTAGGCATTACTATTGAAGTGTAGATGATTTAATTAGTAAATTTAGTCTAGAGATTATATCCCCTGTTTTTTCTTAATAATTAAAAATATATATATATATATATATATAAATATATATATATATATATATTTGGCAAAATAACCCTTTAAGAAAAACTTATTCGGCTAAGTATCCTTTTCACCCTCTCATCTCTTCCACATAAGATTCCTATATGATTCTCAATCAGAATTGTATTTGGCAAAATAACCCTTTTTGTATTTAAAAAACATACAATTCTCAAGTTGGAACTCATCTTTTGAAGAGACAAATACCATGCTAATGTCTCGTTTGTTAAATATTTTGTTTATCACTCTATTTAGATATCGTCTCTTTAACCTGCTAGTAGCAACCCAAGGCTTCCCATGCATGTAGCAAGCTGCATGACTTGTTGTTAGCATGCCATAGCTGCCCACATGTTGCAAGCCAAGGTTGATGAATGCCTGAAGGAAAGAGTCTCTAGAGAAAGATAATGAATCAATTGAAGCGATGCAGGATTGAATTTCAATGGATGGTAGGCTGGTAGCAACTACGGGTGAAGGTACGTTGTTGGATGGGGAGCCCCTAAAAATTCAAAATATTTCAATAATATGGGCTGAAACATTAGTTGGGCTCTTAAAATTTAATAGTTGGGACTCCAAAATTTAAAGGGTGACCCCTCCAAAATGATATTTTGAGTATCGGGTCTAGACTTTACATTTACATAGTACAAATTTTGTTTGTTGAAGTGATCCCAGCTAAATGACACTTTTACGGTTATACCATAAATCACTTGTTGGCATTTTTTTTTTTAATTTTTATTTTAATACTTATGTGTGCAAAAGTGAAAGCATGCACTATGCAACAATAAAACCTATGATGATGAGGTGGGTAGAAAAAAAGCTCACCCAAAACGTGTACTGGGCTTTAGTGATTTTTTATGTTCTCTCTCTTCTGTGCATTGTATTAAAAAAATAAACATTATTTGCTTAAATTTGCAATTTTTTGTTACTGGTTGACTAAGACTTAAGATAAATTTTTTAGTTGTGCTTAATGGCTCTTCTTCTATGCATGGTTTTCAAAATTAAATTTTATCTGTTTAAATTTGCAATTGTTTGTTTCTAGTTGATTAAGATTTAAGATAATTTTGTTATTATGCTTAATGCAATAGTTAAATATGGGAAGTGAAAGTCATACCATATAGGAATTATTAATTAAAATTAAAATTTTATGATTTTTTTTCAAGATTAATTTTTTAATCATTTTCTTAAAGACTAAGGAGATGATAATGGATGATTTATTTAATGAAAGAACTTTTTCAAGCATAACTTTGGTGGGAGATGCTTAATTCT
This sequence comes from Quercus lobata, assembly GCF_001633185.2. Taxonomy (NCBI): domain Eukaryota; kingdom Viridiplantae; phylum Streptophyta; class Magnoliopsida; order Fagales; family Fagaceae; genus Quercus; species Quercus lobata. The sequence goes on along the minus strand of NC_044906.1, from coordinate 934,592 downwards.
TCATTAATATATTTTGTACATCTTTATAGCAAAAAAATAATTTTTATATATTCATTGGGGTTTTAAAATATTATAATTTATTTAATTTGATAATATTATGACTAACATATGAATTCTTAATTTGGCCCCTGTTGTTAAAATTTTTTACTATGCCCTTGGTGACAATAAAGTCCACTCTATTTGTTTCGATGGAAAACTTTATGTAAATATAGTTTTCCATGTTTTCTAGTGTTTGGTAGTATAAAAAAATAAATAAATAAAAATAAATGGAAAACTATCTTTGGTCAACAGAAAAATTATGGCTTATTTTTAGAGATTGTTTTCCACTAATTTTTTTTTTTTTTTTTAAGAACAATTCTATCTCATAGCAAACTAAATAAGGAAAATTAGGAGTTTTTTTTCAACTCATTTAAGGTTGTTACCAAATATAGGAAAATGAGATAGTTTTATAAAAAATATTTTTTGAAAAATGACTCATTTTCTAGAAAATATTAACGTTGAAACAAACAAAACCACATCACATATTTAAAACGTCTATGAAGTATTATACTCAAAGGTAGTAAATTTTCTATTAGTGTGTGGTTAGTCTTAAAATCTCGATAGTGTTAGCCAGTAGCAAACTTGTTGAAGTAGAAAAGCCAACACACATGAATTTTTGCAGGACAGTGAGAGATTAGCTGATTTTATTTTTTTTCAAAAAATGAGTTTCATGATTTGTTTAGGTGGAATTCACCTCTTCATTTAAATGAACAAAAAATTTTAAAATGACTACACAAGATTTAGTATTAAAGAACTAATCTCTTGTAGAGACAAGATCTAGAAAGGGTGGGTTTGAAGTTGGCTGGTTGGAAAGGGAAATTACTCTCTTCGAGTGGGAAGGAAATTCTCATTAAGGCGGTGGCCCAAGCCATCGCCACCTACACCATGAGCTACTTCCAACTTTTGAAAAGCCTTTGTGATGAGCTTGAAAGAATGATGAGGAATTTTTGGTGGGGGCAAAAAAACCAAGAGTCGAAAATTGCTTGGATTAGTTGGAGAAAGATGTGCAAGCAAAATCTCTTGGGGGTTTGGGGTTTCGAAATTTGCAGGCTTTCAATCTAGCCCTTCTAGCTAAGCAAGCTTGGAGAATTCTCACAAATCCAAGCTCACTGGCAGCACGCATTCTCAAGGCAAAATATTTTCCCTATTGTGATGTGATTAGTGCTAGCTTAGGCAACGACCCCTCCTATACATGGAGGAGTATTCATAATAGCCTTGAGGTCCTTAGAAGGGGCACCCGCTGGAGAGTCGAGAATGGTCGAAGGATACATATCTGGGATGATAAGTGGCTCCCAACCCCCTCAACCTTTAAAGACATTTCCCCCCCCCCCCCTCGAATCACTGAAGACTTCCCCATGATCTCCTCTTTCATTGACTCGAACACAAGGTGGTGGAAGGCCAATTCTGTTAGAGCTCTCTTCCTGCCTTTTGAAGTAGATACTATTCTCAAGATTCCCTTGAGCTACAATATGCCCGATGACAAAATCATCTGAATTGGGAATAAAAAAGGAGAATTCTCTATTAAAAGCACTTATTTTATTGCTGTCAATCTCCTAGAATCACTTGAGGTTGCAGAGTGCTCTTCGGGTGACCCTAATTCCCCACTGTGGAGGAATCTTTGGAAGTTAGAGCTCTCGGAAAAAGTCAAAATCTTCGCTTGGAGAGCTTGATTAAATGGCCTGCCAACATTGGACAATATGCAGATGAGGGGTCTGTGCTCCAACTACACTTGCTCAGTCTGTGATGAGGAAGTTGAGTGCTTAACACTGTTGAGGTCTAAAAAGGGTCATAATAAAATAAGCCCAAAAACAGAAGAACAAGTCAAGCCCAAAAGGAAAAAATCCAGGCTAAGCCCAAAGCAATAGATACGGATGACCCATGGGGGAATAAGAGGAAGGCCCAGAGGATCCTGAAGCCCAGAAAAGAAAGAAGCATCCAAAAAAGAGACCACGGCAAAGCATAAAGAAGCAAGGATCCTCAATAAGCGCAGATCCCTTCAAGCACAAATAAAAAGGAAGACTGGGACAGATCGGTAGAAAGAAGACAGGAAAAGAAAAAAACAAGAAACGCGAGCGACCTCTCATGGCACAGACAGCAAAAGGGCCTCGGGGAACCAGGACAGGGAAGAAGAATGGCAACGAATGACTTTCAAAAACGGCAGAATAGGATTCCGCCCAAATAGGAAAGAAAGGGAAAAGAGAAATACGCCAGAAATGGGGATGCCGAGAAGGGCATACCTCAGCACGTCCCAAAGAGGATGGCCAACCAGAAGCTTTCGAAGGAATCAGAACCAAGAGAAGGAAAGAATGAGAGAAAACGGCAAAAGGACTTACCGAGGTGATAGGGACAGAACATGCTCTGTTTGCAAAAGAACAAAACAGGGGAACCCGGGACACCCAGAGAAACTCCATTATAAAAGGAGGGGACGGGTTGTGAAGAGGGCAGCGAGAAAAAAAAAGAAAGGAACACAAGAAAGAAGAAATTATCTAGAAAGAACCATCAGAAAAAATCTATGCAGAAAGAAAAATACTGAAGGAAGAACAAATACTGCTTCCCGATATCCTGTAAAGGCCACTATTGCACATACTCGGATTCAACGAGAATCAAACTTTGCAAGTTTTGAAGGCTGAAATAGCCATTCAAGACTGCAATTTTTGAGCTTGATTGGACCTTGTATCACGTCCTAGTGAGCTTTCTGTAATCAAACAGATAATTTATTAATGAAACACTGCTTCATAATTCCCAGGATCCTCACAGCACCTTTTTTTTTTATCGTCTTACTAATCCTTTTTTTTTCTTTCCTTCTGAACTTACGTCTTTAATTTTTGGCACTCTTCGATATCCTTTGTTTGCTGTCTTTTTGTATATTGTCAGGAGTATTCTCTGCATTCACTTGATTCTCAAACAGCTCGTTAGCTGCGGTGAATCAAGACCCGGTCCACCAAATCCTTCTTTTTCATTCAGGCCCGGGATCCTTGGGCCTGAGTATCCTGAAAAAGGCACTCTCACAAACACATAGCTTAATAACTTGTGACTTTGCCCTCTCAGTTTAGGCCCTTTGATAGGGCTACCCACTTAGTTTGCCACTGGAAACTCAAGACTTCAAAGACCTTGCCTTCCATTTTCTTGCGAATTCCCCATTGCAGCGCCTATTGCTTTTCTTTGCCATCTCCTAGGTGATCTGGCATAATAGGAATTTGCGATTCCATAATAAATGTTTCCTTTTGCCCCTTCAAACTTGGGAGATGGCTCAAAGATTAGTAAACGACTTCCACGACGCCATTATGACGGATTTCCCCCCTAAACAGCTCAATCAAATGAGCTAGTTTGCCCTACCTCCTGGTGTTTTCAAAGTAAATGTTGATGGGGCGTGTTCCCTTGAAATGGGAGTGAATTCTAGGGTTGGGGTGGTTATTAGAGATATGTTTGGCAGGGTTATTGCAGCTCTTTATAAGTCTCTTCCATCGCAGTTCCCAGTTGATTGGACGAAGCTTTATGCTTTAGAGCAAGGCATTATGTTGGTGCAGGAAATGGAACTCTCCCAAGTCATCTTTGAATCAGATGCTCTCTTGGCTATCCATGCTATTCACCAAGGCATTATTGGGGGTGAAGTTGGGCACTTGGTAGAAGGTATTTTGCAGGCCAAGGCTTCCTTCTCTTGCTCCTCTTTCAATCACTTGAAAAGGGACTACAACAGGGTTGCTCATAAGCTTGCTTAGTTCGCTAAGATCAACCATTGTACTCAAGTTTGGAAATGTGTTTCCCCACCTTTTGTATCTCATCTGATTATATCAGATTTAGAGCCTCCCACTTTGTATCCCTGCTGATGGCTCTTTGTTGTAATCCTTTTCTTGTTTAATGAAATTGTTTTCCTCTCCCAAAAAAAAAAAAAATCTAGAAGAAGTTATTTTGCAAAATAAGTTGCAAACAAATAATTATAAAAGAATTATTAAGTAATATGACAAAAAAATTTCTAAGAACATTCACAATGAGCTCAACTTCCTTTTTATTTTATTATTATTATTATTTTTTTTTTGTGGTGAACAAAACTCAATGTTTCTTGCTCTAATGAACTAATAAATGCCTCATCAATATTTTGGGGAGCAAAACTCAATTTTGCTTTGAACAAAATCAAACTGTGCAGATTTGATATAAAAGGATTGTTTGAAAAAAATAAAATAAAGTAAGAATATTTTAATATAGTGGAGAAAATAGAGTCCCGTTTGGTACGTGTGTTTAAACAACAGTTTTCAGTTTTTTTAGAAATATGTGTGGGTGAAAAAATGTGTGAAAATGAAGATAATATTGTTTAAAAACTGAAAATATGTATTTAAAATGATGTAACAAACAATCTCAAAAAGTTTGTTGAAGGGGTCTACTAAAAAAAGATAGGTAATTAAAATAAAACATTAAAAAAAAGGTTTTTTTTTTTAAAAATGTTTTATAGAAAAAATAAAAATAGAGTTGGTAACAAAACTAACCTTGATAAATAATAGTAAATCCCATTAGATTGGACAAGCTACAAATGTACTGAAGTTACCATTATACCCAAAATGAGCAGGTGTTGGAAAAGTCTAGAAGACCACACTGCCTCATCACTACTACTCTTTTACTATAAATAGGATCATACCCATGAACACGGTCCACCAGATAGTCTCATTTGATTTGTGATCTCTCATCTCTACAATCTGATCATTTTCCACCGTTTCTAAGGGGTGTTCTGAGGTGAGCTCCTCTCATTTTCACTCCTAGTTTCTGAACATAGGCTTAGATTGTTCTTTCATGATCTGGGTTTTGGTTCTTTCATCTGTTTCTTAAGGAAAAAAAGGATGCACATTTTCTTTTTTGTTTATAAAAAGGTTGTATTTTTCAGTTATTTGTCAAATTTGGCTTGATTTTTTTGCTTTAGATTTTGAAGATCTGATCTTTGTTCTTACTTGTAAACCGGTTGATCTTTGTTTTGTTAAAAGATTTCTCTTTTGGTCGATGTGACTGTTGAGGAAGTTATATTTAAGGATCCTGTACTTAAATTTGGTGTCTTTTTTTGGGATTTTTTTTTGTCCATGTTTGCGAATTTTTATGATGGTTCACAGATCGCTTCAGTTTTTGGTTCTGGTGAGTTAGATAATGATTTATGATGTTTTGATTATCTGTTTTGTTCTCTTAATTTTTAGTTAGATTATGTGTGTATGTGTGTGTGTGTGTGTATTATACTCTTTGTTGGGATGTTGAGAGACGAGAAGTTGAGAAAAATTAAGAGAATTTAAGATGGGTATTCTTATTTTGACCTAATATTTTAGCTTGTATCTACTTCATCCACTGTATCCATGGAAGTTTTTGTTGGCTGACGGTTTAGGGTGTGGATGTAATAGAAATTGGAGTAGATAAAGTAATCCATATGTGTAATATTTGTGCTCTACTGGTTTTTGAGAAGTAAAGAAGAAAAAACAGTGATTGTTCACCTCAAACGAGCCATATGATAGTTATTTGAGCTAAGTTTTCTTTTTGTTTTGTAATGCTATTTGTTGTATATATCAGCTTATTTGAGTTTATGGTGGTTCTGATTCTGCGAAAGCAAGTTGCTTTAATTTCTAGATACACGCAATAAACCTGTTTTCTACCTTTGAAAATATGTAACAAACTTTTAATTTTTGAGACCATCAAAACACTAGCTACTAGAAAAGGATTTAAGATTACGATTACCAATACTAAGCTGTCTGCCAATTTTATGTCGGTGGTTACATTATACAAGCCTTTATGCTTACATGTGGGTTTTATTTCCCTCAAGTAATTGGCCATCATTACAGAACCTGAACATAGTTAGAGTGGTCTAATATCCTTTGAATGTTATTTTCTGTTTTGTTGTGAAGGAATACTGTAATCAATAAACAGTCTTATTATTTCCCATATAATTGGCCTCATTACATAACCTGGATGTAGTTGGAGTTGTCTAATATATTTTTGACATTTTATTTTCCTTATATTTATGAAGGCATACTGTGATCAATTAAACATCTTTATCTTACATTACATCGATCCTTTTCTTTATTACTTGTAATATCTTTGCATATCTTCTGTGTTCCTTTTCTTTTCAATGGTTTTTGTATGTTTAATATCATATAGTTTTGATAAACTGTTTCATTTAGATCACATAGAACGATGGTGAAGGCTGTGGCTGTTCTTGGAGCTAGTCCGAATGTCTCTGGCACTATCTACTTCACCCAGGAAGGAGATGGTAACTTGAAATTTCAGTATTATTAATAAGGAAATGAAATTGCTATTTTCCTATTTAAATTAATAATTTTCATTTCAAAATTTTTTCAGGACCAACTACAGTAACTGGAAATATTTCTGGTCTTAAACCTGGACTCCATGGCTTCCATGTGCACGCTCTTGGAGACACAACAAACGGTTGCATGTCAACTGGTATATTCCAATGATCATAATGTTTGTATATTTGTTTAGAGGAAAAGTAGAGGGATTACTCTTTGTTCTGATCAAATGCCCTTGCGTGTTTATTTTTATTAATTTTTTTTTAATCTATCTGCTTGTAGGACCACATTTCAATCCTGCTAGCAAAGAGCATGGCGCTCCTGAAGATGAGAATCGTCATGCTGGTGATCTGGGAAACGTCAATGTTGGTGCTGATGGTATGTCTTGTACTTAATTCTTCAGTCTTATAGTTGTTTATTGGGGCTTGAAGTTCCATTAGATTCTGTGTTTTTAACTGATAAGAAGGGTTGAGATAGGAATGTATTTTGTATGACACATTTGGGGTACTAACATTCTCACTACATTGTTGTGGTACAGGCACAGTAAATTTCACAATCATTGACAAGCAGGTATGCTTCATTTCCTAGTTGATTTTAGTGTGTGTGTATATATATATATATAATTATTCTTTTTATAGTTCCTGTTGACTTATGTATTTTATATCTTTGCAGATTCCCCTTTCTGGACCAAATTCCATTATTGGAAGGGCTGTTGTTGTCCACGCAGATCCAGATGATCTTGGCAAGGGTAACTATTTACTCACCTTGGAAACCATCCTAAGTGTTTTTTTCCCTCCTAGATAACCGTTGATGACTTGACTGAGCTTTAATGACTTAGTGACTGTCAATTAAAAACTTGATCTGTGTATAAATTGTATCTTTCTGGAGTAAATAAGAAGTATGAATAGGTGCTTTTGTTTTCGTTTTGGGTTAATGGTTGCTATGTCAAGCAAGACATCTAAAAATTTTGGGTAAATATTAGGAACCTGAAGTTTTGATAATCCCTTTGCCCCTCCTCTCTTTCAAATTGAAAGTTAAATAATACTACTCTAAAGTTATATCTGAAGAAAAGGAGACTACTCTCAAGTTATTGACATTCAAGTAAAAATTAGCATTGAGCTAGACATGGAAACATGTTCCAGAGAGGATGGTAGGTTACGCTGATAACCCACCTCTTAATGATTTTATTTGAAACCTCTGAATTGTTTTCTGATATTGACTTTTGTAAATGAAGTTTTGCCTTTCCCCTAGTGCTTTTGAGTTTTGACCTTAATGATCATATTTTTTAAGTTAAAAAAAAAGTTTTGACTTTAATAATCTTATTCGAAAGGTCTGAATTGTTTTCTGTTTATTTAAATGGTTGATCATAAATTTTTGTGATTTTGCTAGCTAACCCTCTCTATAATTATTATTACTTTTTTAAATGTTGTCTGCTTTTACTGGTCAAAAATAGTTTCCTTGTGTGCTTTTACTTGCCATGATAGGTATTGTTATCTATAAACTTACGTTAAACTTTTCTCCTATCTAATCCTTTTTTTATAATATATATCCAGGAGGACATGAACTTAGCAAGAGCACTGGAAATGCAGGTGGCCGAGAAGCTTGTGGTATGTAAATTTGTCAGATTACATTGAAATAAAATCAATGCATATATTTAAACATGCTATACAACCAAATTGATATATTGCTTAGTAGCTTAGGGTCCTCTTTATAGTATTTCTAGATTTTAATCATATATATGGTGATACCTCCCTTAAAATATATATATATATATATAAAATCGGATTGTGCAAGACTGAGTAAAATTTTGATAGTTGTACCAAACCCAGGTACTTGATGCTCCTTAACTAGTTTTTTGATAAAATTGCTTAGAACTTATGAAAAGGATTTCTAGTTATATTCATTGCTCTCCTTTTCTGAAAACAACATATTATCTTTGACAAATGTAAATATTTGTTTGTTTCTCATCTTATCTTGGATTCCATCTCTTTTGTTTTAACTTTGATGTTATAGTTATTGTACTTATGTCTTTGTTTCTTGTGCAGGTATCATTGGTCTCCAAGGATGAACTGCATCTTCTAATCCCTACTCTGCTGTATGCTTTGCAAAGGACTTGTCGGGAACTCTTCTAAATAAATAACAAACTTTTGTCCACTCTCTTCAGGTCTATTTTTGTGATCCTAAATTAGGTACTGTACTCTGTCGTATGCTTTGCGAAGGACTTGTCGAGAACTCAGCAAACTTTTGTCCACTCTCTTCAGGTCTGTTTTTGTGATCCTAAATTAGGTACTGTACTCTGTTGTATGCTTTGCTAAGGACTTGTCGAGAACTCTTCTAAATAAATAACAAACTTTTGTCCACTCTCTTCAGGTCTATTTTTGTGATCGTAAATTGGGTACTGTGTGTCCTTTTGATGTAATATCAACCTTTAATTATCAGTGTTGCAGAAAGACACTGCTTTCATCCACCTAACCTAAATGCTTTTGGTTCATCTTCTTTCTATTAGAGGTTTAACTTGCCCTTCTTACTCAAAGACGTGATATCATATGGTCATGCATGCCCATAGAATTTTCAGAGTTAGAACTTATGATTGCCTTCTGGCATCGTCTAGTGTTTCAAGGACGCACTCCCACTTCATTGTTGGGCATCCACATATGGTCCTAACCAAAGATGCATTCTCTTGGAATAGGCAACTCTCTAAATCAATTATCTAAATATCTAAAGAATGTGAAATTGAGTTGCCTTCGGGGCTTCTCAAAAGTCTTGTAAGTTGGAGATAATGCAAACGAATGAAAGTGAGAGCAATTGATAAAGTAGATGCTTTGATGCATGTTCTCAAGATGAATACATCTTTTTTTTCGCTGAAAGATGAATACATCTTGAGAACAAGAGAGGGACGACGTATACATCAAGATGAATCTCTACAATTTTTTAAAAGTTTGGTGGGCTAGAAAATTGTGAATATTAGTAGTTGTCAGGTTAGAGAATCTCTAGCTATATGTACAAGATAGAAAAGTTTTTTGATAGAAATTTGGTCCAACAGAAAAGACAGAAAGAATGACAAACATCACAATTTAAATGAGATTAATTTTTTTTTTTGGGATTAATTTCCAACTTTGTGGGTTCCTGACCAAAACAAAATGAGTCTTTTGGGTTAATATTGTAAAATTTAAAGTTAATTTGTGTTATAGGAACTGTCGGAAGTTAATTGGCGAATTGAGGAGAGACTGAATTTCGGCAATGGGATTGTCGAAATTCAGCCAAAAAGCAGGAGAGAGAATAAGAAAAGGATGAGAGAAAATGTTGAATTTCGGCAATGGGATTGTCGAAATTCCACTATCCAATTTTGTTGCCTGAATGCTGTGTGTCCGAGTGTGCTCGAGTGTGGAGTACTCTTAAAATAAAAAAAAGGCAATGGCGGCAAATAGGGGAATAAAATTTTTTTTTAGCAATTGTGATAATGGCATTGTCGAAAATGAGAAAAAAAAAGTGGTTTTGAAATCTCTAGAAGAGTAAAAAACAGGTTTCATGTCCACAATATTTTCACAATAAATCACATATAATTAGTCTACAATATTTTCACAATAAATCACATATAATTAGTCCACAATATTTTCACAATAAATCACATATAATTAGTTATTATTAGTTAAAAAAAATTGTGACAACTAATTGTGGCAATGGCATTGCCGAAATAGAAAAAAAAAAAATTGTGGCAATACCATTGCTGAAATAGGGAGAAAAATAAAAGTGACAAACTACTTGAGACAATTGCATTGCCGAAATAGGGAGAAAAAAAATTGGAAATACCATTGCCGAAATAGGGGAATAAAAAAATTTTTAGCAACTGTGACAATGGGATTGCCGAAAATGTGAGAAAAAAAGAGAGAGAAGGATTATGGCAATGGGATTTCCGAAATAGGAAAACAAATTTCGACAATTCCATTGACGAAAATGTGGAAAAAAAAAAAAAGAATTGTGGGAATCAAACTTTTTCGCAATAGCATTGTTGAAAATGTGAAAAAAAAAAAAAAAAAAAAAAAAAAAGAAAAGAGGAGAAAAGGATAAAAATTTTAGCAACTGTGACAATGGGATTGCCGAAAATGTGAGAAAAAAAAAGAGAGAAGGATTATGGCAATGGGATTTCCGAAATAGGAAAACAAATTTCGACAATTCCATTGACGAAAATGTGGAAAAAAAAAAAAGAATTGTGGGAATCAAACTTTTTCGCAATAGCATTGTTGAAAATGTGAAAAAAAAAAAAAAGAAAAAAAAAGAAAAGAGGAGAAAAGGATTACGGCAACGGGATTGCCGAAATAGGGGAAAAAAATTTTCCCTTATTTCGGCAATACCATTGCCGTAAATGTGAAAAAAAAAAAAAAAAAAGGAAAGAAAACGGCAATGGGATTGCCGTAAATTAAAAAAAATATATATATTTTTTTTCCCTTATTTCGGCAATCCCATTGCCGTTTACTTTCCTTTTTCTTTTTTTTTTACGGCAATCCTATTGCCGTAATCCATCTGTCCTTTTTTTTTTTTTTTTTTTTTTTTTTTTCACATTTTCGGCAATGCTATTGCCGAAATAGGAGAAAAATTTTGATTCCCACAATTCTTTCTTTTTTTTTTTCCTTTTTTTTCCACATTTTCGTCAATGGAATTGCCGAAATTTGTTTTCCTATTTCGGAAATCCCATTGCCATAATCCTTCTCTTTTTTTTTTTCTCACATTTTCGGCAATCCCATTGTCACAATTGCTAAAATTTTTTTTATTCCCCTATTTCGGCAATGGTATTTCTAATTTTTTTTCTCCCTATTTCGGCAATGCAATTGCCTCAAGTAGTTTGTCACTTTTATTTTTCTCCCTATTTCAGCAATGGTATTGCCACAAATTTTTTTTCCCTATTTCGGCAATGCCATTGCCACAATTAGTTGTCACAAATTTTTTCAACTAATAATAACTAATTATATGTGATTTATTGTGAAAATATTGTGGACTAATTATATGTGATTTATTGTGAAAATATTGTGGACATAAAACCTGTTTTTTACTCTTCTAGAGATTTCAAAACCACTTTTTTTTTCCCATTTTCGGCAATGCCATTATCACAATTGCTAAAAAAAAAAAATTTATTCTCCTATTTCGGCAATGACATTGCCGCCATTGCCTTTTTTTATTTATTTTAAGAGTACTCCACACTCGGACACACAGCATTCGGGCAGCAAAACTGGGCAGTGGAATTTCGGCAATCCCATTGCCGAAATTCAACATTTTCTCTCTCCTCCTTTTCTTATTCTCTCTCCTGCTTTTTGGCTGAATTTTGGCAATCCCATTGCCAAAATTCAGTCTCTCTCCTCAATTTGTCAATTAACTTCCAACAGTTCCTATAACGCAAATTAACTTTAAATTTTGCAATATTAACCCAAAAGACTCAAAACAAAATAGAAGAAAACGGTCAAATCCAAATGAACCCATAAACAACTTTATGCGAGAAATATCACAACATTTTGTCATAAATGGAAACTCAATATTAATTAGACAAAATGATGATTGGACTTTTCCACTCTGGTCTCTTTCAGGAGTCATGGGCAATGTCATGAATGGATCCATAAACAACTTTATGCAAGATACATCCCAACATTTTTTTGTCATAAATAGAAACTCAATCAATGCGAACTAAATCCTTCTGTGACATGACAAATAAGATCCAATTTTAAAGATAGTAAAACAAAATGCTAATCTACATAAAACCAATGCAATATATTGTACCCCCAAATTTGTAATTGAGATCTGGAACTCAACCATAGTTCTTTAGAGCATTTCCACCAAGGGAAGTAAAACTTTTAGCATATATCACCTCAAAATCCAAAATTTTAGCTTTTAACAACTCATTTTATAATACACTCAATATCAAAGATTCTATATTTTTTACCACTTCATTTTTTTTTTCTTTATTCTTCAATTATATTTCTCTCTCTTCCTCTCTGTCACTCGCAGCAAACCCATACCCACCCCATCCACCACCACCACCAGAAAAAAAACACCAACCACCCATACCGACCTATCTATCCAACAAACTTACACTCTTCCATCTCAACCTAGCAAACCCATATCCATCCCAGCCACCAACACTTAAAAAAAAAAAAAAAAAAAAACTAGTAGATGCAGAAAAACCCATAGAGACCCATAGAGATTCACCACAAAACCCAGAAAACAACAGCATCCACAAAACCCAAAATCGGTGATCGACGGAGACCCACAGATTCACCACAAAACCCACAATCGGACCAAATCTCAGCCACGACCTTAGCCACCACTGGAGATTCTAGAGAGGAAATCAAATCGAATCTCAACCACAATCCACCAAATCAGACCAACAACATCCATCAAATTGGAGCAAATCTCAGTCATGATCCACGATCCATCGGTGAGAAGAAGGAGAGAGAACCGGTGAGAAGAGAGGAAAAAAAAGAAGAGAGAGAGAGAGAGAAACTTGGGTGAGATGGTGAGAGGGAGAGGAAGAAGCTTGGGTGAGAATCGTGAGATGGTGTGACAAAGGAGAAGTGAGAGTGGAGAAAGAAGAGACTTGGAAAGGAGACAAACACGGAAGAGAGAGGGAAAGATATTAATAAAAAATGATAGCATTGTGCTACAATGCATGCACTGTAGCAATATTGCAAATTTTTTAGTATATGCAATCTTTGATGGAACATGTTTTTGGGTTATAAATACTAAAAAAACATCTTTTAGCATATGCAATCCTTAATGGGAATGCTCTTAGAAATTAGTACCTTTTGTTTTTCAAATCGGGATTTAAGTTTTGGGATGTTTGAGGTGCACCATGAAATTATTACAAACAGTGAGTCAAGGATCGGAGTGAACCATTTATTTTATATAAAGTAGATATGACATTATAGGAAGGTGGAACATGATCAATAGGAATTGAAACATTGTAAATGGTGCAAAATTCTTAACTTTTAAAACTGTTTCTTCCTATTTGATTCAACAATCAGAATTATTTAGTGACTCTTCCTTCGTCTTGTAAAAAAATTGAAATTAAAATCACCTTTTATTTTCCTAGAGTGTCAAGGTAATGCTCGCATCATTTTAATTAGCTCCCTATTTAATTCGGACTACTTTCCATTTTCATGTCAAAGTCATAACAAGTTATTATTGTCCGCTGCTACAAAATCATTCATTCCAAAACATTAAAACATGACATAATATGTCAATGGCTTGGTAATTCTTGCCTCAATATTCTTTTGTCTAGAGATGAACTTGTATTATAGAGAAAAAAACATATTAAATAGTTCTTAAACGCCCCTAATTTAGGTGAATATCATAAAGAGTACGTTATGTATTATGGTTTGCTTTCCCTTTTTTCCCACTAGGTTTGAAATTTAGTGCCCATTAGATATAGTTTAAGTGTATTGGTTTATTTGACTTGAACATATAGTTTTGTAAGGAATGCCGTATATTTCACTAACTTTTACTGTTTTACACATCTTACTCGGCCAAAATGGCCCTATACCACCTTTTTTTGAAATTTTTAGCAACAAAACACTGTTTCGGAAATAAATGGCAAAGTACCACTTTTTCCAGAACTCGAGTTTCAGAAACTCGAGTTCCTCAAAAAAATTATGTGGTACTCGAGCTTGGTAAACTCGAGTACCATTTACACAATACTCGAGTATACCAAACTCGAGTACATTTTATAAATAAAATGCAAAAAAAAAAATTTACACAGTACTCGAGTTTGGTAAACTCGAGTACTGTGTAAATTTTTTTTTTTTTTTTTTTTTTTTTTTTTTTCTGTTTTGTTTTGTTTTTTTGTTTGGGGATATACAAAAAATAAATATAAAGATAAAAATAAGAATTTTATTTATTTAAATAGAAGTATTGTAAAATATAGAGATTTTAATTTCGAAATATGAATTTAATTTTTACATTAATTAAAATTGTTCATTGTTTTCTCATAAAAATTGTTCACTATTTTCCGTATAAACAAATTCTACGATTTTGCATAAAATTATTTTTTGTTCAGCATTATTTATGAAATTATTCGCTCTCTTTTTTGCATAAATTATTTTCTGTTCACTATTTAAAAAATTGTTCACTGTTTTCTCATAAAACACCAAGTGAAATCGTGTTTTCTAAATTTAAACGCCAAATCTGAATGCTTTTTCATGTTTGAATTTCACAATAATCGAATATATTTTTCTGCTTTGATAAAATCTGTTTCTACATTAATAAAATTTTCTCTCTGCACATCATATTTACTGTATATTCAAATCTGCTTACACAGTACAGTGTAAATTTTTTTTTTTTTTTGTTTTGTTTTGTTTTGTTTATGTTTATTTTTTGTATATTCGAATACTTATTTTTATCTTTATATTTATTTTTTGTATATCCCCAAACAAAAAAACAAAAAAAAACAAAAAAAAAAAAAAAAATTTACACAGTACTCGAGTTTACCAAACTCGAGTACTGTGTAAATTTTTTTTTTTTTGCATTTTATTTATAAAATGTACTCGAGTTTGGTATACTCGAGTATTGTGTAAATGGTACTCGAGTTTACCAAGCTCGAGTACCACATAATTTTTTTGAGGAACTCGAGTTTTGGAAAAAGTGGTACTTTGCCATTTATTTCCGAAACAGTGTTTTGTTGCTAAAAATTTCAAAAAAAGGTGATATAGGGCCATTTTGGCCCATCTTACTCACATAGCAATTAAAAAAGCACTTGATTGGACTAATAGTACAACTCAAAAACACAAAGGAGGGCATGACAAAATTTAATGAATTATTTGGTGTCGAGAGACTTTTCCCTTCAACCTATCATAAGCATGAAATTGTTAGATTTATAACATAAAAGGACGAGAGAGTAGTAATGCTTAATTTGGAGAAAAAAAACATTGTAGTTATTACTTGAAAAGAAGTTAGAGGAATATTAACTGGAACACACACATGGTCAATCCAACGCCTCATTTTGTTGTTGGTGAACTTTTGACCTCTGATTAGGATTTTTGTTATCCTTAAATTCCTTAACTTGATAGTTTGAGGAAAGAAAAGGAAAAAAAACATCCATGGTTCTAGCAATTTCCATAAACTGCATGCCGTTTAGCACACGTATAGTGAAGTTGATCACTCACAAAAAGCAAAGGTCGTTACCCAAATCCCCCTCTTCTCCTACCAACCCTGTTGTCTAGTCTAGGAATTCTCACTTTCCTCCATGTCCTCTTCGTCCACTTCCTCCTCACTTCCAGACCTTCCTCCACTTCCACAACTACCACACAACCTTCGCAAATCATTCAAACTTCTCAAAACTCATGCTGCTGCTGTTGCCAATTTCACTCTCCAATGGCAGGACCTAGAGGACCACTTCCATTCCATTCACAATTCAATCCAATCCAAACTCCAAGAATTCCAATCCCAGCAAAAAACCCATTTGGATTCTAAAGAAACCATTTTGATTCCAACCCATGAATCCCAAGTCAATTCCAAAGAAACCCAATTGAGTCCAGCTCTTGAATCCCAAGAAAAATCTGAGGAAACCCAATTCTCAAACCAACAAGACCAAGCGGATTCTGAGGGAACTTTGCCTGAAAACAATGGGAATTCTTATGAGATTCCAATAAATGAAGGTTGGAAGGCAGTGTTGTTGTATTTGAATGATCATTCGAAAGAGCATGAATCTATGCACAACGATTTATATAATGCACTTAAGGATTATGTGGATCCTGGGAAGCTAGTGTTTGAGGCAGTGAAATGGATTCACTCACAGGAATTGGAGAAGGGGAATACAGATAAAGAAATTCGTGTTTCAAGGTGGAGTTGTGCGCTTTTGTTGGAGGAGTTGCTGAGAGTGAAACCAGTGGTTAAAGCAGAAGTGAGAGAAGAGGCACTGAAACTAGCCTTTGAATTGAAGGGAAATATAAAAGAAGACGATATTGAGAATTCTTGGGAGGTTTTGGGGTTTTTGCTGCTTGTGGGTGCATTTGGATTGGTGGCTGAGTTTGATGAGGATGAGGTTTTGGAGCTTTTGAAATATAGTTTGCATCGTAAAGAGACTCCAGAGTTGGTTCGGGCTCTTGGTTTTGCTAACAGGGCCCTTGGTAAGTTTCAACGAATTTTTTATGCTTGTTATTTATAATTTATATATGTGGTAATGTGGTATTATTATTGCACTATTTGGAGTGGTAACTCAGTGGCCTTACTAGTTACTAGTTACTAGTTACTACTATTTCCTGTACTTTGTAAGGTCAGTTGTTCTTATATAATGCAAAAAATGTAATGGCTGAAAGCTTGAGGGGTTCTTACTCTTTAGCTGGTTTGGTTAGTTTGAATGCTTTGATATGAACATGCTTGATGCTCTGACAAATAAAAATTCTTCTTCATTTATGGGATTTCTTCTAGGACAGTGAGTCCCATATTTTATCGCATTGTTTATCAGCATTAGTAACATCAAATCTTGGTATTGACCATTCAATATTCATTTCGAATCATTATGTTTGAAAGTTGTTTTTTTGATAAGTGATTATGTTTGAAAGTTGTTGCAATGACCATGTCAATTACCAAAAATGTAACCTTTCATGGCTGAATGACTTTTTATGTCTTACACTCAATATCTACTTTTATTCATTTTTTTTTTTAAACTTTATTACTTGTCTACTTCTAAGATTAAATTAGACTGTTTCAATCTTATTAATTATATGATTATGGTGCTCAGCCACTAGAATTATATAACCATCTTAAAATAGTCACAGTTCTCTTACTTTTTTGACGTATAATGTTCCTTATTGATGCTTTAAGATTTAGATATAGTAGTCCATAGCTCTTTGGCTCTCTATGGCATTTTATTTTTTCTGCTGTACTTACACTGCATTTTAATTGAATCTGGAACTTTTCCTCTGTTCTAGTATGAATTTCTGAAATGTTGTGCCATGTAATGTAGAAAAAGAAACGTTTCTGGGTGTCACAAAAAAGAAAAAAAGAAAGAGATGTATCCTGGTTGGAAATCAGTGTACTTCTGGATCATAGATTTTGATACATTCAGATTTGCCAATTCATGAGGGCTCAGGGTAGTCCTTGTGGTTTTGACTGCCTCATGGTAACACTTGATTGCTTTATGTGTAAATTATTTTTATTAAGAGGACTCTGCAAAGGGAATTTATGGTAACTGTGCTCTTGCTGTCTTTGTATTGTATTCAGTGCTAGGGGGTTTATTTCTTAGTAAGTTATACAATTTTACTTTATTGTTCACATTTTTTACCCTCTATTCTTCCCTTCCACAAGTGGAATCTCTTCTTGCTGCATCTGTCACTGTTATTGCCTTGATTTTTAGTCAGGATATTGCTTATTTTGTTGTTATCATATTTTACTCCTCTTTTCCCAAACCCTGATGAAGTTCCTTCATTTGTGTTTTACATGTCCTAGATTTTATCCAAAAACTCCTTACAAAGAATAAGCGACTCGATGCTATCAGATTTATATATGCATTCGAATTAGATGACAAGTTCCCTCCAGGACCCCTGCTCAAAGCCCATTTGAAGCATTCCAAGAAGAAAATATGGAGGAGTATCAGTAGAAACTATGGTTCTATACAACCTGACCAAAAGGTATATTTGCCTCTTGCTTTTCTTTATCACAGTTGCTTTCGATAACTAGTATCAAATGGCTGCTTTGCTTAAACTACAATTCATTAAATTCCTCACAGAATGAGATGGCAAATAGAGAAATAGCTGTTCTAAAAGCGATGTTACGATGCATTGATAAGTACAATCTTGGATCCCATTATGATCCTAGGAACCTTGTAAATCGCATTGAGCTTCTGAAAAGGCAGAATCAAGAGAGGAAGGCAATGAAAGCAGCTTCTAAATCCAAGGCTCAGGTGCAACAGAAGAACACAAATAAACGTACTGCCAATTACCACAAAGCTGGCCGGGATCAGCAGAGCAGATTTAAGCGTCCTCAGACAGATGAATCTCGTGCATCTGTGAATGCAGCTTTCTCAATCCACTCAGTACAGCCATCTTATCCTCAGCGAGAAGGTTCTTTTGTGGGTCAAGGTGCAGAATACTTAAACCCACCTGCTGGAATGGCTGTGGCAGCAGCTATTCCAAATGTTTCCGTTGGTACGATCCACTCGAGGCAACTAACTCATTGTCAGCCAGAAAGCTCATTCACAGCACAAGATTTACAATACTTAACCCCATCTGCTGGACAGTATGGTTTGGCGCGCTCCTCCCCTGATCCCACACGTGTGAGTTTATCAGGTGCACCATATGGTTTCCCGTACTCCAGTCCCGTCCCCCAATATGCAAACTCGTCTGTTGGATACAATGGAATGGTGGGCTCCCAAACTGGCACCCCATGGAGCTCATCATCTGGTCAGTATGGGGCAAATATTATTGCAAATGGGAGCACTGAGCAGATTGGATCAGCTGGAACCCAAATAGCTGTAGGCATTGCTTCTAATTCACATCCAGACAGATCAATTTCTTATTACCCAGGGAATCGACTTAGGAGCCCTAATTATCATGATGATAGGTCAGTGTCTCAAACTCACAGTAGAGATAAGCAGTCTCAGTGCCCACCACCAGCTATTTATCATCTTTAGATATTGCTTTTTTTTTTTTAAGTTACATTATAGTCATTACTCTTACAGTTTTACTTTCATTCTGTCTTCCCTCTCAATGAAATTTAGCTTGTCCATGAATGAACATTTTTGTATATGGCTTGAAGATAAAAAGAACTATTGTTTCAGTTTAGGCAATCTGAATGTCTTGATGATTGCTCATATCTCTCACTGGCAAATTCGTGATGTGTCATCTTATGCTTTCCGTATATACGAAGCCTTTGATGCTTGTCCTGTGTTTTTCAATAAATTCACTCATATTCATAATTCATCTAAAAAAAGGGTCTCCAGTACTTTTTTAACTGAGTTCAGTCGTCCCACCACTTGAGCTTAAGCTCTGGCCAAATCTCTGTAGACTAGCTCAGTTCGACCACAAATAAACTTGTTAGTCCTCCCAGTTACAATGGATTCCCTAATTTGCTTGGTAAGAAATAAATTATAAAAGAGCCTTCGAGTACTAGTTGGAAGAGGCAATCATACATTGTGAGTTTATATTAAGGGATAGGAATCAGAGACACTAATGGGGACTGATTAAAAATTTCCTGTCCCATTTTTCAAGTTTCACTTTATATTTCCACCAATTATATCATATATATATATGTATATATTATTTTTTAACTTTGGGTATTTTGTGGGTTCCAGCTAACCCAATTGGTAAAGTTTCTGATGGTTGAATAAGAGACCTGGGGTTCAATTCCTGCCTACACCAAAAACTGATTGGTGTCTTAGTCTGATGATATAGAGCTATCATCAGGAGCGGACGCCATAAGTTGAAACTCTCTCTCAAAAAAAAAAAACTTTGGGTATTTTAAGATAAAATTAATATATATAAAATGACAAATTGTGATTGGTAAAACATAATGTAAAACACAAAAAGTAGGATGAAGGATTTATATTCTATAAATTTTACTATGTAAAAGATTGATATTAAGGTTGTGTTTGGTATTAGCTTAAAAAACTACTTTTTTATTATTTAGCTTATTTTTACTATTATTCGCGGGTTTCATTGCACTTTTTGATACTATTCATGGATCTCGTTGTACTATTTCAACTACCTTTTAGCTTTATTTACAGTACTTTTAGCCAAAAAATTTCAATTTCAGCTAAATAAGCTGTTTCCAAACGGACTATAATGGGTACTAAAAATTTTATTATATATGCTTTCAAATTATGACTTTTTTATAATAAAAAAAATTTATAATTCAACAATTACAATGGAGGGAGGAAGGAGAATTTGAATTCTGAATGTTACTGTTAGAAATGCAAAGATATGTCAACTAGTTGAATTATATAGTTCTTAGTTAAGATGTGCCAATTAGTTGAACTACATGGTTTTTAGCTGACGAGTCAATTTTTAGATACAACAAAAGAGTAAATAATCAAATTATTTATTATATTGTTGATGGGACACCAATTACATTAAATGTCATATTACTTTTGCAGCCATGTATGCATTTTATAAAATCAAATATGGAAGGCCACATTATACATGATTCTACCTATCTTATTTATCTATATAATATTTAAAACATGAATATTAGTATTTATTGTTGCTATGATCTTGTTAAGCCATATCAGCGAAACATTTTAGTCTATTATGTCAATTTTAGTCTATTTGGTCCACTTTGATCCACTTGGTCCATTTCAGTCCATTCTGGTCTACTTCAATCCATTTTGGACTAATTAGGCCTTGAATTGGTTCTTTTTGTAGTTTTCTCTTTCCAATTTTGGGCTCAAATTTTTTCTTCTTCTTAATTTCTGGATTGAAAAGTATAAAATTTTATCTTATTTTGCCAAACTTTTTTAGTTTTAGGCTAAAACATACCAACAAAATAGGCATTCAAAATTAGAGATCATACCCTAAAAAAGCAATAAAATGAAAAATATTTAAAAGATTACTTTAAAATTCAAGTTTTAATAATATAGGCATTATATTTATATTTGAAAAGAAAAAAAAATGTTATTATTCTAAACTTATATAATAATTTAAACTTAATATAACATGTTAAATGTGTTCCATAGAATGTTGGTGTATATTTAAAAGTAAAAAAAAAAAAAATCTTGGATGTGTTCAAATTAGTCAACTGATTACAATATATTTAAAAATTTTCTTTTTCATAACATCTTCTCCATTTATATAAAAAAAATATTATAATTATGTGATTTAAATATTTTTTATTAAATTACATTATATATATATAAATATTTATTTATTTATTGTTGTTGTTGTTGTTAAATGCAAAATACATTATATGTTTCATTACATAAAACTTATAAAAATAGAAAATACTTTAAAATAACAGGCACTATTAAACTACAAATTTTACATTATATTCTTCTAAAATAATTATATTATATTTTCTCATAGAATGCGTAAATTTGCTACTACTATATATAACTTATACATGCATTGCGTCTATAAGATTATTTAATTTTATATCAAGTAAATCTTTATGCTAAACCACCAATTTAGTTTAAGCATTTTGTTAGCAATGACCACATTTTTACATCATATTGATTAGAATTAATAATCTCTAAACATTTAAATTCATATTTTTTGTTAAATAAATTAAAGATTACACTGTCAAAATATACTAATAGTTTTAAAAATTATGAAACATATAAAAATTCAATCAAAATTTAAATAGTTTAAATAAAAAACGTCCCTTTACATGTCTAAAAACAAGTCGATATAAGAAAAATATAAAAAGAAAAGCTTTAATTTTCATAGACAAATGCAATAAAAAACTCTAACTTCGTACCACTTACTAATGATTAAATTTGCAGTTGTCCTTTCTTAATGAAAATACAAGAATACAAACAGAGCTTCATATCTCACTTATCGAATTGTGAGTATTTTTATAAAAAAAAATATATATATTTTTCGAAAATAAGGATAGTTTCAATTAAAGAGAATTATTTTTTATAAAAGATTTTTATTTATCTATTTTTAGAAACATATATCAAGAATATACTTTAATTTAATGAGCTAGTTTAAGATAATAAGAATAATAAGATGATGAAAAAAAAAAGCAGTGAAGCAATAACCGTGAGGATGATTATGTTCCACTGTTAATTTAGTGAGGGTACCGAAGGGAGGCATAGCGTAATTCAGGCAATCATACATCCCTCATATTTTTCTTGCACCTACAACAGTGAAGCTACTACATGTTTGAGGCAAAATCTCTACGGAAACATCATATATTTGTAATTTAGGCAGTGTTATTACACACATTTCTTTTTTTGAACGGGGATAAGTTACGATTTCAGTTCAAAAAATAAATTGTGTAAGATATGCGCAATAATATGTGTGAACTAACAATTACCCTTGTAAGTTGGGTCCAATGTAGTCATTTACACACCGAGAGAGCCGATAAAAATCGCACAAAGTCATTTAGTAAGAAAATATTATTTCATGTGAGTTCTACTAGGTGTTACTGTTTACTAAAAAAATAAAAAATTAGGATGTTTATCCTACATTGGTTGTATGTGTCTAGAGTCCACTGTTTATAACCCAATCTACAACTACAAAATAGTTATACTCTGGTTATGTAATGTATTATAAAGCTGGTTTAAAACACTAGTATTATTATTTTCGTGTGTATTCTAATAAGTATTACTGTTTACTCAAAAAAAAAAAAAAACAAAAAACAAAAAAAAAGTAAGAAATATTAAAGTAACATCTATTCACTGTTTGAAATGGGGACTAAGTTTTTTTTGACAAGTTAAGAATTTTGTTACTAAAGAGCTACCTCATGAAATGAACACACAAGGTAGCCTAAAAAAATACATCAAGTATTACATGCAAACGAAAGTGAATCAATGAAATCTGTGACAGTACTACTAGAACTAAGACCCATTAAATTTGACCATTCATCAAATTGTCTAACCAGGTAACTGAATGTGAGAAAGTTTATTCATTGGCAGGTCTGTTGGACCAATTAAGTGCCATTAATTAGTTTCATACCGTACAAAATAACCAAACTTTTGGTTGGAACAACCCCACTTGGGTCCGTATCTCAAATTACTAGTGGATATGGCTTAATTAACTCCACAACTTTGACTACAAGATTGCCAAAGGAAAGATGTATTTCCTATAAAGCAAACAGAACATCCAGTCATAACCCGTTTGAATGTGAGCAAGGAACAAAAAGTCTGGCAATCACAGTGCTTGGGAGTAAGGCCAGCCATACAACGTCTGAAGTCATCAAGCATTCGATCCATTCATCGGCCCCAAGATATTATACTTTACCAAGATTAAGCTTAACATAATTTTTATTTAAAACAAAAATTGCTGATATGACATCAACATCAGCTGGATATTGCTTTTCCAACCGCAACAGCAGTAGCACCTTATCCGTTGCCTCACCTGACAAACGGGGGATGTCTTATCAATCATCAAATATATGAAAGGAAAAACAAATCGGGAGCCTGAAAAAAAATCTCCTTCTGCTTGTCATGCTCGCAATAACAGGTTGATCAGAGGCCAAATGCCATCACATCTAAATTGTTGAAAATTGAAGTTTATTTACATAAAGCAGAGTGTTTTGAAGGATGGAGAGCTAGTAACAACAACTTAATTTAATGGTGGGAAGTTTAGAACACATAAGGGACACACAGGGTGTAGCTGATCCACTATGGGTTTGAAAAATTGCATATACAAAATTGCTCAATTTACAGTGGCATAACTTAATCCTCTCTCTCTTGATATATATATATATATATATATATATTAGGTGTGCAATTATGTATAAGTGTATCTATAATTGTATATATGAGCTTTGTATTTGACATTGACCAAATCCATGTTGTGATAATCGAACATGACAGAAGTTTTTATTAAATAGTGGTAATATGTAGTAGGAAGAAGCATCTTCTCAAAGGCTAACTATAACAATGAAACCATTCTATAGATAACAGCATAAGGTCTTGAAGAGCAATTATAGAACTACAAACATAACAAAGGAAATCATAAAAAAGTGAAATTTTGCAACTAACCTGACCTTCCATTTGCAGACAACTTTTTCATATTGGATATCACTTCCATTATCATCTATTTGCCATGAGTTGGATGAAAATTGACAGCGAAACAGACTTTACTTTTTCCTCCCCATCCTGCTCATCAATATGCAAGATGGTCTTGCAACTGCACTACCAACCAACTCTAATATCTCAGGAGCAGTACAAAGCACACCCTTATGCTCCTAGGAAGGCAATAGCAATTTGCTCCAAGTAAATGATTTTGAGTTTAAAAGTCATCAATATGTGTGCATGCATAGAATATAAGTAAGCTTTAGCTCAGCAATTAGGGATTACCAAATCTTCTACTACAGTGATCATCTCTTACACTTAATATATTTGTAAGATCACATCCTTTGCGCCTCAAAATAGTACAATCAAAGGGAGAAAATTTTGGGGACCTGGAAGCAGAGAGAGAAATGTTCCTGATTAATTAATTTTCAATCCATCAACTTCCTTTCTTGTTTGTCATATAACCTCCTGGGAGCAAATTATTATCTACAAATTCTTCATTAAATCAGTTCTCAAAGTCCCACTGCTCTGTTTCTTCTTCTGTCTCTCGTAGCCATTCTCTGCCCATACCTCTCAAATATATCTGCCAAATCAACTGACCCTACCTCTCTCAATTTCTTTGCCACATCCTCAAACATAACAACACCCTCCTCATTTGAATAATACTTCAAAAACTTATTGTAATCAAATCTGGGAACCTCAAGCCCTTTCCTTAAACTCCTCTCCACATACTTTGTGGCTTCTAAAGACTTTCCCGCCTTAACCAAACCACCAACAAAAATAGTTTCAAAATTCACAAGTGGGTCAGTTCCCTTCCTCCCTCTCTTCCCTAGATGCCCTTGCAATAACATTATGTAGGTATGCATTGTCGGCTCACACCCTCTCTTTATCATCTCTCTAAACACTTGTGTTGCTTCACTTGCCCTTCTTAACTTCAAAAGTCCTTTTATCAACCCATGGTACACATTGATATCCGGTTTCTCAATCCCTTCCACAATCCTATAAGCCTCTCTAACTCTCCCTCTCGCCAAAAGCCCATATATAAGCGATCCCAATGTTAGATTATCAGCCTGAGCCCCTCTCTCACGCATTTCTTCAAACAACATGTACGCTTGTGCAATCTTACCCCTTTTGCACATCCACTCAATCACAAGCCTATAAGTTGAAAGACCCAAATCATCAATTCTCTTTGTCCTCATCATCTGAAATAACTTCAATGCCTCATCATACCTATTAATCTTGAAGAGGGATTCCATCATTTTCTCAACCGCATCAATATCAGGCTGGAACCCCTCATCCACCATCAAATTCCAAACCTTTGAAGCCTCAACCAAATCACCCACATCACAAAAACCCTGTATCAAACACTTATAAGTAACCCCACTTGGCTTTATCCATTCTTTCAACTTGGACACAACAAACTTGGCCTCCTCAACAAGTCCATTCCCACACAAAGTCTCAACCACCTTATTCAAAGTCTCCAAGCTATACTCATACCCACATGCATTCATAGAGTGAAAAAATTCCACACACCTTTTCAACTCCCTCGCTGCTGCCAAGGTGTTGAGAGCAATCCTAAAAGTCTTCTCATTGACAAGACGACGTCGTCCCATCTCATGGAGAAGCTCCCAGAAAAGCTCAATGTTGCGTGATTTGCCAATCACGTCAAGCAACTTGTTGAAGGAGACAGAGGTGTGAGTGAAATGTGAATGTGAATTGGCTTCTGTGTATTGAAAGAAGCGGTAGACAGGTCGCCATGAGTAAGGGAACTTGTTGCAGACTTGGAGGAAGAACTCAAGGGTGAGGTGGTTGTCTTGGTTGATTTGTGACTGGCAAGCGTGGAGCTTGGAGTGAAGTCTTGGGTCTGGTGAGTCTTGTTGCTGGTAGAGGATGGTGCAGACTCGGAGTAGGTGATCCGGGTTAGGTGGCAAAATGGTGGTAATGGGCTTGGAAGGTTGTGGTGTGTGAGTATGGTTGGTGCCTAATAGATGAAGGTGGTGGTGGTGGTGATGATAGATGAGGTTTATGATGGGTTTAGTGGGTGCTATTCGTTTCACTATCATTGAGAGAGACTGATCTTGTTCACGATTTGCTGAAGCAGACTGCATTGAAATCACATTTTGTAGTGTCAAAATGGAAATTTTATCAAACCAATTATAACATAAACTGAAATTGACTTATTAAAAACACACATTGATGTTTGTTACACATAACATTAAGCTATAAAGTTTCTATAATGGCAAAAGTCACCTTAATATAATTCATGGTAAAAAAAAAACCCTTCTACAAACTAGCATTTCAACTTGTAGAAGCTTCCCTAAAAGAAAGGGGCCCAATGGACATCACAATGCCTATCAGCAGTCTAAGCTTCCAGTGAGTTTTCAGACCTTGAATGCTTGGAATTGAAAAAAGCCACAGATGGAATCGGACTTAAAAAAATAACGCATAAAACTCTTTCAAATTCAAGGCACTTCAATTGGCACACCATTATTAATAACAAAGAGAATGTAAACCCTTTAAAATTACCACCATAAGCAAAGTTTGGAAGCTTTTCTTATTGATTTTCCTGTGGTTTCTGAGCAACCAAACAAAGGAAACAAATGAGAAAGAGATAGAGGCAGATTAGCACCTGGAAGTAGAACGAGCTTAAAGTGATGGCAGTTCCATCAACCAATGTAGTTGAGAAGTTGAGCTTGAGAATGATGGCTATGGGGGTTTGACGGTGCACAAAGAGAGAGAGAGAGAGAAGCGGCAGAAAATTCAGTGGGTCGGGTTTTTTATTTTATTTTATTTTTAATTATTTTTACTATGATTGATTTCACAAACTAGTGCATTCCCATCATGCCAGTTAAACTAGCATTTGGGGAAGAAAATAGATAAACCCACACAAATCTGCAGTGCATCAACCTCCTCAAACTAGCATAGAGAAGTAGCGTATGAACTTTGAACATTACCTCATTATTATTGTTGAGGGTACAATTAATTGCTATTGTTAAAAAAAAAAAAATCAGCTGTTTATTCAATTGCAGTATTGCACTCTCTCTCTCTCTCTCAAGGTCCAATCCACATAGATTAGCGGTAGTTAATTTGTTGCTGGTGGACTGGTGGTGGTGCAAGGTGTTGGAGCTTTGACTGGTTTATGATTTGGGTTGAGTTTTGTTGGGTTGCATCTGTAGATGCTGGTTTGCATTCCTTTTACTCATTCTAGGGTTGAAGGTGCATAAGTTGAGTGAGGAAGAGTGTGAATGCTTCAGAACAAAATGTTTGATATGAGGACAAGATTCCATTCTTTTCATTGAATTAAAAAAAAAAAATCTTCTTCCTTTTGTTTTCACAGGGCTTTGTTCCTGGTACAAAAATCATACCCTATGCTTCTACTAAAGAAAAAAAAAGGCTACAACTATAAATTTTCACTACCAAAGTTTCTCATAGTCATTTCTTCAAACACATTGCATACAACTTACAGCCTAACAAAAATTGAACAAGTTATAGTAAAACCACAAAATTTATAACTCCCAATACCAAAGTCTCTCATAGTAACTTGTTAGGACACAAAGAAACAATCAACAAACACTCACCTCGCAGTAGCTTCCCGATTCTGCTTACTACTTTTGCAACTTCTGCGAAGGTGAAGAAGACTGAAGAGAGAGCAATCGGAAATACTCATAAAATCAGAATTTCTGAACGTTTAGCATTTGACACGTCATTTAAAACTAACAACAATTTAACCTAGCTAGTACCAAAGTTAACGTTAATTTAGTTTTTATACCGTTAATAACTCTAATTGTCGAAGTTAAGGAGGGGAGGAAGAGAAATCTTTGATAATAAATTGTTACTGATTTACTGGTTTTAATCGAACATACCACTGATATTATTGCACTTAAAATTTGTTATATTAAATTATTGTGATATATTGTAGCATTTTTATCCAAGTAAATATTCTAAATTAATGTTGTCAAAAAATTTGTAACTCTATAACATTTTCCTACCAAATTTATTCTTTTTTTTTTTTTGTGATTTAATGATTTTTTTGAAGCTTTGTCAAGTTTATTGTTGTGCATACATGACTAGAGAGAGTCAGTAATGCAGGTGGACATATCTTTCTTGAGTGCATATTTTTTATTTTTTATTTTTGGAGAAAAACCTTCCCAGCAAAGCAGGGGAGGGCTATGTATTAATAATTTCTGCAGAGTATTCTGCATAGGAGCTTACAGGTACTTCTTCTATCCAAGTACAAAAAGGAGAAGAGAAATTACAAGCTTCCCTAGCAAGTCTATGGGCTACTTTGTTTCCCAATCTACGAGTATGGCAGAAGACCAAGGACCTAAAGCTGGGAGAAAAGGACTTAATATCAGTAATTATATGCCCAAAGGGAGCTGCCGAGTAGTCATCAGAATTCATAGCTTGGATTGCAATTGCTGAGTCGCCCTCAAGGATGACCTGATCAAATCCAAGTTCTAAGGCGAAGATCACAGCCCTTCTTGCTGCCAACACTTCCACTATCTCCACAGAAGTGGGTAGAGGAATAACTTGTGTTAGAGCAGCCATTACAAGAACATAGTCATGCACAATATCATGTGTTTTTAATCATAAGAACTTAGTACCAGCCTTCACAAATTTTATTGCAAATAATTTACCAAAATAATTTGGATCAAGTTATTGCAACGATATCTTTATTGTAATTGTAAGGACACGATTTGGTGACGAACCTAACAGTATTGGGTTCACACGTAAAAGGCCCAGACAATACAATTTTTAGAGCGTGGGTGTAAAGAACTAGGTTAACTATAGCATTTCCCTCCAAGATTTCCCTTAAACCAGTTTCAGGTACAGGGTCGGTCTCACAAATATTTTTCTTCGGTGAATAATACCACTTTCCCTTCTTACTTTCTTCTCTCTTCTTTCTCTCTATTTCTTCGTCCTCCTCTTTTCCTCTTTTTTCCCGATCCCCGTTTCAGGTTCTTCTTTTAGTTTATATACTTCCCTTTGCGCTTCATCCTTGCCGCACACGTGTAGGTTGGGTTCGGAGGATTTCTTTCTGTCCCATCTGGCACCTCCTGGAACTTCCTATGGGCAGCTGTAAGGCTGCCTTCCCACTGTTCAGGTATCACCTCCACATTAATGCGGCCAGAGAGTTGGTTGAGAGGTCATTAATGCGGAGGTAGCTGTAGCTTCAGATATTTGTTTGCCTTATCTCTTTCACTTTTAGTCGGCTACTCTACCCTTTGAGATGACCGAATTCGGAGCTCTGATCGTAATGAGCCCACGTCTTGATCGTCCTCGGAAACGGTCGTCCTCGGACGAGTTATGCCGAGGACCAGGGTATCCTCGGACGGATATACGATCTCTGATGGGCCACTGGCCCAACAGTCCTGACCCCATTTTGAACCCTAGGGGCCCATTAATCGAACGATCCCCACAATAGCCCCTCAAAATCCTACTTTTCGACTCTTCAGGAGAAAAGGTGGATTTTGACGTCATAAGCCTGCATCTGTGCGCGTTTCGGGGCATGCCCCTGACGCTTCAGCACCCCGGTTTTGGTAGCATTAAATTCTGACAACTCCCTTGTCTCCCACGTTCAACGGCGAGATCCAAATCAAACGGTAGGGGGTTTCTCTTATTTTGTGAGCGGGAATTTTACCGCTCACAACCTTCACATGACTATAAAGGTGCTCCCAAATTGAACCTGTACCTTATCCCTGATAATTATGCAGTTCCAGAGCTCATAAAACTGAATCTGCCTTCTTCCAGTCTTCTCTGTTCTCCTGGCGACCACAAATAATCACACGTTGTCCGAGGTCCTTCCTTTGAACCTGTAAGTCCTCTTAAAGCTTTTGCTATTGTTATTCAATCGCCAAAAAGTTTCTTTTCTACTAAGCCTCTCTAGAAAGATGGGGAAACAGCGGAATCCCTTTCGGCGTCTCGTTGACTCCGAGGAGGGTATTAGAGACTTTCACTCTAAGTACAATATCCCACCAACGGTAGGGATGAGGTATGCAGCCCAAGGGGAGTGGGTTGACGCCAGGCAAATTGGGGAAGTGGTTATCCCCATGATCGCCTTTATCGAAAGTGGGATGACCATCCCCATGGGCAGTATCACTAGGGGTTATCTTAGTTTCTTTAGGTTATCCCCC
The DNA here is from genome assembly GCF_001633185.2 of Quercus lobata. Lineage (NCBI taxonomy): Eukaryota > Viridiplantae > Streptophyta > Magnoliopsida > Fagales > Fagaceae > Quercus > Quercus lobata. The sequence continues at coordinate 904,485 of NC_044906.1, read as the reverse complement.
ACCCAATGCGCTCCCAATATGTTTAGGATTCTGGGTAGTATAGACGCTTTGAATCAGTGAATGGATTTAAACGTATCCCATCACGATGTGAATTGGGTGTATAGCCTTCACCGCTTAGCTGACCAGGATTATTATCTCAAGTCGAGATATCCTGCGATAAGGCTAATTCAATGCCTCCCTACTTCAAATAAGCATTTAAAAGAGGATTTCCTTATTTTTTCTGGGAAATGGCACGATGGTCTACCTTGCCCGACAGTAGAAGGAACACCAGGTGGGTGCAAAATTGCAAACCTACGCCATTTAACTCATGAACACATTTTACTAACTTTTATTATTCTCGGGCCTCACAATTTTAACTTTGAAATTAACTGTTTTGCAGACAAACGCTACACGAAGCCCAATCTCAGATTAGTCAATAAAGCGAGCCTAGACAGATTATTGGGAGCCGAAATATACGTGAACGAGGCTGATGGTCAATTACGGGCAGCACATTTAATCCTTGGCTACACCCCCCTTTCTTTCGGCTTTCAGGCGCCGAAGTACGTGATTAGGGCACGCGACCCTCGGCTTCGCCGTATCAGTGTTGCTTACGAAGGGTTCGTCGTTCCAGAGGGTATTCCACTTCCCAAACACACACCTCTCACAAAGCCTCTTTTGGTGGCCAGCATCTCGGCTGGGCCCTCTTTACCCTTATCTTCCCTCAAAAAGAAAGGAACCAATAGAAAAGGGAAAAAGGGAAAAAATAAGGAAACCGTTGTAACAGTGTCTGAATCCACAGATGACTTAGAAGTTCTCGATCAGCCCACAAGTCCCGAGGAAAGTTCTGACGAGATGGGGGCACACAGAAAACCCCAGAAAAGTTTGATGGAGCTAATGGAAGGTCAACAGGGAAAGGCTGCACCTGCCCAGACAATACCATCCCTGGTTTCATCTCTTCCAGCCAGGTCTCATCCTACAGTTCCTCGACACCCTCCCCAATCACCTCCGCAACCAGTGCCAATTAATGCTGCCGAGCAAGAAAAGCACAAAGAACGGAAGAGTAAGGAGGCGGCAGATGCAAGTAGATCTCGCCCCACTCAAGAGGAGGGTGCCCAACGAGCTGTAAAGCAGCAGAAAACTAGGCACCCCGCTACACGGGGTCAAGAGAAACCTGATTCCCCACATCCCGACTCACCGGCGTGGCTGCCAGCTCCTATGCTCGGTGGGGAGCCCCTGCGAAACGATGCCTCTATAAGGGACTTCAATGGCGGCATTGGGTGTCACGTAGCCTCGGCCATAGAGGAGGCCTTATTGCTCCCAAAGGATATGGCTGAGATAAAGAACGTGAGGAAGAACCAACTCATCCTTGACAATAAACGATACTTGGGCATGGTGAGAAACTATTTTTTTACACTGTTTCATTGTGCGACTGTGGCTTACTAATGCGCGTTTCCCATTAACTAGAACGCTAATTCCCACCTCGTTTCTTATAGATCATCCAAAATACTTTCAAGCTCGATGAGATGCTCAACGCTTGCTCCACCTAACTTGACGGTGAAAGGAAAAGAAGGGCATCGGCTGTACAAACCTTGTCCAGGTCCGAACAGGATTTAACCGTCGCAAGGAAAAAACTACAGGTCGAAGAAGAAGCTCGCAAGAGTGCTGAACTGGCATCAGAAGGTTACCAGAAGCAGGCCGAGGAACAAACCAAGCTTCTGCATGAAGCGAACGCCGAGCTGAAAAAGACTCAGGAGCAAGTTCTTGTTCTTAAGAAGCATCTAGAAAAGACTCAGAAGCTAAGGGAGCAAGCTGAAAAACTCAAAGAACAAGCCGAGCAGAAGGGCTACGAACTTGGAATAGCTGAAACTGAGAAAGCCCTAAGAGCCGAAGTTCCAGAAGTGTGCCGCATCTTCTGCGCGAGAACCTGGAATGAGGCTCTTAACCGCGCTGGGGTTGAAGCCTCATCTGAACTACGCAAGCCAGACAACGTGTATTATCCCGAAGCGATACGCTCCTCGGCTCCTCAGTCATACCAGGCTGATACCCCTTCCCCAGCTATTAATCCCCCTAACGAGGAGGTTCCGTCTCGCAATTCTCCCAATAAACCCATTACTGCTTCCAAATCAGAGACAACCTCACACGATTTTCAACAAGAATTGGACTCCACCGTCCAATCAACTGGGGGCATTACCAATTAGCAGAAAAATATAGAAATTATTTTGTAATTTTAACTAGAAATGTAATGGAGTACTTTCTCATTTAGTTTTTTTTCATTCTGATGACTCTAAATTATCTTCACCCGCACTTACTTTGTTGCCGTAATTTTCAAGGGGTCCATCTCAATCACCCTTTTTCACTATACGCCATCCTTGCATTCGAAGCTTTCTCTTTCTGACTTCTTTATAAAGGTCCATAAGGCATTATTTCCACCAAGTTTATGATTTAGAAAACTCATCACCGCTCTGTTTACCGTTTAATAACTCGATAAACCACTTAGCAGGCCAATTTTTATCGAGTTTATGGTATGAGGACCTGGCATGATCTAATTTCTGTTTAACAATTTATTATGAATGGTAGGATGTTAATTTCCACTAAGCTTGCGATCCAAGGACCTGGCGTAACTTAGCTTCTGTTTAACAATTCAGTATGAATGATAGGATGTTAATTTCCACTAAGTTTGCGATCCGTGGACCTAGCATAACTCAGTTTCTGTTTAACAATTCAGTATGAATGATAGGATGTTGATTTCCACTAAGTTTGCGATCCATGGACCTAGCATAACTTAATTTCTGTTCAACAATTCAATTTGATAGGATGTTAATTTCCACTGAGTTTGCGATCCGTGGACCGGGCATAACTCAGTTTCTGTTCAACAATTCAGTATGATATGACAGGATGCGAAATTTATAGGATGCATATTCGACGTAAATTTAAAAGAAGATATCTGAATTGAAACTGATTTATTAGTAATAATACCTTCTGAGATTATTTACATTCCAAGGATGGAGTACAGGTTTTTCATCTAGGTCTTCTAGATAGTAAGCCCCTATTCCTGCTACAGAAGTAATCCGGTATGGTCCCTCCCAGTTGGGTCCCAGTTTTCCCCAATTTGAATTCTTAGTGGCCCCCAAGACCTTTCTCAGCACTAGATCTCCTATGGCTAACGGCCTCATCCTTACGTTGCTATCGTAGCTTCGCTTGAGTTTGTGCTGGTAGTAAGCTAGCCGAACCATTGCGCTCTCCCTTCGTTCTTCAATCAGATCTAGATTGTGCTTCAACATTGTATCATTATTGCTAGAAGAAAATGCATTGGTCCTCAACGTTGGGAATCCTGTTTCTAGGGGAATAACGGCCTCGGCCCCATAGGTCATAGAGAAAGGAGTTTCTCCCGTCGAACGTCGGGGTGTTGTCCGATACGTCCAAAGCACATGCGGTAGCTCTTCCACCCACTTTCCTTTCGCATCATCTAGTCTCTTTTTGAGCCCATTGACAATGACCTTGTTAACAGCTTCAGCCGCCTTGCAGATAAGCTGGAGTGGAATACCTGTTTCTTATTCCCAGCTCTGAACAGTATTCCTTGAAGGCATTGCTATCGAACTGGAGCCCATTGTCCGAAACAAGAGCTCGTGGAATACCAAATCGCGTAACAATATTCTTCCAGACAAACTTCTTCACATCCACGTCCCGGATGTTCGCCAGGGGTTCAACTTCAACCCATTTAGTGAAGTAGTCCGTGCCGACGAGCAAGTACCTCTTGTTTCCTATAGCTTTTGGAAAAGGGCCGACAATGTCCAGTCCCCATTGCGCAAAAGGCCAAGGGCTTGAAAGAGGGTTAAGGACTCCTCCTGGCTGGTGAATATTCGGTGCGTATCTTTGACACTGGTCACATTTCTTAACATACTCCTGCGCCTCTCTATGCATATTTGGCCACCAATAACCCTGCGTGAGTGCTCGGTATGATAGAGACCTCCCTCCGGTATGGCTCCCACAAATGCCCTCATGTAACTCTTCTAGGATTGATTCCGCTGTCTCAGGAGGCACACCGAGCAAATATGGTCCAGAGAAAGACCGTCTGTACAGCTTCTTATCCTCGGATAACCAGTACCGAGGTGCTCTTCTTCGTATTTTCTCGGCTTCCACCTTATCCTCGGGCAATGTGTCATTTTCGAGAAATTTTAATATAAGGTCCATCCAGTTTGGTGATGGACCAACTTGACGGATTTGGCGAACCTCCTTTTCTGGTGAGGTGGGAGTACACAAGTCTTCGACGACAATTACCCGAGGGAGATTTTGTACTGAGGAAGTGGCGAGGGTCGCCAAAGAATCAGCATGGGTATTCTCCCCTCGTGGAATATGTAGTACGTCAAAAGATTCAAACTCAGCTCGCATTCGCCTTACTCGGTCCAGGTATCCTTGCATCCTTGGGTCTCTGGCCTCTAACTCTCCGGTTACTTGGCCGACAACCAGCCTTGAGTCCGAGAGCATCTTCACCGCCTTTCCACCCATTTTACGGACCATGCTCATTCCCATTATCAAAGTTTCGTACTCTGATTCATTGTTAGTAGCTGAGAACCCTAGCCTTAATGACTTCTCTATGATGACCTCTTCGGGGGATATCAAAACCAATCCCAGTCCAGCTCCCCGTTGGTTGTCAGCCCCATCCACGTATACCTTCCACTCCGGCCATCCTGACGCGGATATTGTGCCAACCGCTTTCTCATCCATGTGATCTCGATTCCTACTAATCTCCTCAGGGCACTCAGCGAATTCAGCTACCAGGTCGGCAAGAACTTGACCCTTCACAGAGGTGCGAGGCATGTATTTGATGTCAAAAGCACCCAGAATCGTTCCCCACTTGGCTATTCTGCCGGTATAATCAGCACTTCTAATTATGGATTTGAGGGGTAATTGGGTCAAGACAACTACAGTGTGAGCTTGAAAATAATGCGGAAGTTTACGTGTTGCATGGACGACTGCCAGTATGGCCTTCTCTAACGACAGATATCTCACCTCGGCTTCATGGAGGGATCTACTCACATAATAAACAGGCTTCTGAACACCCTTGTCTTCTCGCATCAAGACAAAACTGACGGCGTGAGGAGCTACCGCCAGATAGGCATACAACACCTCATCCACTTCAGGGCTAGACATGATAGGTGGTTTAGATAAATAGTCCTTCAGCCGCTGGAACGCCTCGGCGCACTCCTCGGTCCATTCGAATCCCTTCCATTTATGTAACAGACGGAAAAAAGGACGACACCTCTCAGCCGACCTGGAGATAAACCGGTTCAAAGCGGCAGTCATCCCCGTCAACCTCTGCACCTCCTTTGGATTTCGAGGCGCTTGTAAATCGTTAATGGCCCTAATCTAATCTGGGTTCACCTCAATTCCCCTATGGGTCACCATGTACCCCAAGAATTTCCCGGAGCCTACACCAAAGGAACACTTCGAGGCGTTTAGGTGCAACCTATGCTCTCTCAATATCCCGAAGATATTAGTGAGGTCCTTCACATGTTCAGTCACTACCTTGCTTTTCACCACCATGTCATCAATGTAAACTTCAATGCTTCTGCCCAGCTGTGGCTCAAACATTTTAGTCATCATGCGTTGATAGGTTGACCCAGCGTTCTTGAGACCGAAGGGCATCACCTTGTAATGGTAGTTCCCAACCGGGGTCACGAAAGCGGTCTTTTCTTGATCATTGGTGGCTAACGGAATCTGATGATACCCCTGAAAGGCATCCAAGAAACTCATCCTAGGGTGGCCCACAGTTGCATCCACCAGCTGGTCAATCTTCGGCATAGGAAACGGGTCCTTGGGGCATGCCTTATTAAGATCCGTGAAATCCACGCACACTCGCCATTTCCCCGTCTTCTTCTTCACCACCACCGTATTGGCCAACCATTGGGGGTAAAAGACTTCCTTGATAGCCCCAGCCTGTTTCAGCTTAATGACTTCACTTCTGACCGCTTCGGCATGCTTCTTTGACGGTCGCCGAGGGATCTGTCTCCTAGGGGGAATGGCAGAGTTCACATTGAGCCGGTGACAAATGAAACTTGGGTCTACTCTTGGGGCTTCATACGGGTCCCATGCAAAAACGTCCACGTTGGCCCGGAGGAACTCTAGCAAACTCGCTTTCTCTTGCAGGGGCAGCTTAGCCCCTACCCGGAAAAATTTTTCTGGATCATTTGTGACGATCACTTTTTCCAGATCTTCACACTCTACCCCATTGGTTAACACGTCTATACCCGACGCTGGGGGCTTTAATTGCTATGAATCATTATCGGCAGTAGCCGAGGTTTCTGCCTCTGGCCGATGCCAAATGGCCGCTACTTGGCATCGCCGATCGACCGATTGGTTCCCCACTATCTCCAGGACTTGGTCTCCGGATGGGTACTTCACTTTCTGATGCAGGGTGGACGAAACCACTTTAAGTGTGTGAAGCCAAGGTCTACCCAGGATGGCCGTATATGGAGAATAAACATCTACAACAATAAAATCCACCTCCACCACCTCCGTGCCTGACTGCACGGGCAACCTGATTAGTCCCATAGGAATGACCAACCTTCCTTCAAAACTGACTAGAGGGGAAGTATAGGTTGTCAAATCCTCCTGTGTCAAACCTAGCCCCTTGTACAGATCCGGATACATTACATCCGCTGCGCTCCCCTGATCAACCATCACTCTTCGGACATTGTAACCACTAATCCTCAGCGTGACCACCAAGGCATCCTCATGGGGCTGTATAGTTCCAATCAAATCCTCGTCTGAAAAACCCAAAATCAAAGGGACACGCCTCTTGGCCCTCTTCGATGCTTGAGAGCGATCCTCGGCGGGGAATCGGGACACCGACAACACTCTCGTGGGGCAGGAACCAGTCCTTCCCGGGGCCGCGAAGATGACATTGATCGTCCCCCGGGGGAGCCTTGATGAAGCATCCCCCCGCACCTCAGAACCTGCCTGGCTTCCCATTCCGCTGGAATGGTGTAAGAGTTGCTTCAATTTCCCTTCTCGGACCAATTGCTCCAAATGGTCCCATAAATTCCTACAGTTGTCTGTCGTGTGTCCATGGTCTTGATGGTAATGGCAATACAAACTCGGGTTGCGTTTTGTAGGCTCTCCCGCCATCCTGTTCGGCCATTTGAAGAATGGCTCATCCTTTATCTTTTCCAACACCTGCTGGACAGGCTCCCGAAACACCGCATTAACAACTTGGGCGTCCGCCGAGGTTGGCTGCACAGCGAAATCCCTCCTTGGTCGGCTATTATTATAACGATCCGACCTGAAATCCCTTCTCTCCTGTGGTATCGCTTTTGCCTTTCCCTTCCCCTGAAGTTGATCCACCTCTATTCTTTTGTACTTCTCTATTCTATCCATCAACTGGCGCACACTGGTGACAGGTTTGCCCGTCAAGGATTTCCTCAAGTCGTGGTCAGCTGGGAGACCTGCCTTGAAGGTGGTTATAGCCACAGCGTCATTTTTCCCCCCTATCTCATTAAACATTTCCCAGTACCTATCCGAATAGCCCTTGAGAGTTTCGCCCTCTCGCATGGACAAGGTCAACAAAGAGCCCAGAGGCAAGGGAGTTCTGCTGCACGTAATAAAGCGAGCGCCAAAAGCTTGGGTCAGTGCTTTGAAGGATCCAATAGAATTGGCCCTTAAACCATTGAACCATCTCATCGCCGTCGGACCCAAACTCGACGGAAAAATTTTGCACATCAGAGCATCATCCCTGGAATGAATAGCCATCTTCTGGCTGTAATAACTTACATGTTCCACCGGATCCGAGTGGCCATCATACAGAGAGAACGTAAGTTGATTAAACCGCCGAGGATGAGTAGCATCATCAATGCCTTTTGTAAAGGGTGATCTGGAAATCTGGCTCAGTGCTTTGTTCATCGCATCATTTCCCAAGCCCCTGCTTGTAGGACTTTTACGCCTCCGCCTATGATGACGCTCCTCCTCGTAGGAGAAAGTCTCACTCTGCGGGGTCCTCGACCTCCGCCTGTAGCTAGCCCCATCCGACTCCCCGGATGATGGTTCGGAGCGAAGTGGTGAACGCTCCCGTCGTACATGGCGTAACTCTCTCTTCAAATCCGCAATCTCACGTTGCAGGTCCCCATCATACTTCGCATGGGACACGTGACTCTTCCCGCGTGTACGGGTTCTCGTGGTATGAGTGGTATGCATGCTCCCCTCCTGGACTTCCCTCCGCTCGGGACTCTTTCGAGGACCACCGCGCTGAGAGCCCCTTGACTCCGCCTGATGCGGGCTAACATCACCCTGATGCAGCCCTGCTGCGGGGTGAGGCGGTTCCACTCCTTCCATCGAAAACGTTGTATTAGAGGTTATACAAGCTAACACAAGCTCTCCCCACAGACGGCGCCAATTGTAAGGACACGATTTGGTGACGAACCTAATAGTATTGGGTTCACACGTAAAAGGCCCAGACAATACAATTTTTAGAGCGTGGGTGTAAAGAACTAGGTTAACTATAGTACTTCCCTCCAAGATTTCCCTTAAACCTGTTTCAGGTACAAGGTCGGTCTCACAAATATTTTTCTTCTGTGAATCCTACCACTTTCCTTTCTTACTTTCTTCTCTCTTCTTTTTCTCTGTTTCTTCGTCCTTCTCTTTTTTTCCTTTCTTTCCCAATCCGATCCCCTATTTCAGGTTCTTCTTTTAGTTTATATACTTCCTTTTGCGCTTCATCCTTGCCGCACACGTGTAGGTTGGGTTCGGAGGATTTCTTTCTGTCCCATCTGGCACCTCCTGGAACTTCTTATGGGCAGCTGTAAGGCTGCCTTCCCACTGTTCAGGTATCACCTCCACATTAATGCGGCCAGAGAGTTGGTTGAGAGGTCATTAATGCGGAGGTATCTGTAGCTTCAGATATTTGTTTGCCTTATCTCTTTCACTTTTAGTCGGCTACTCTACCCTTTGAGATGACCGAATTCGGAGCTCTGATCGTAATGAGCCCACGTCTTGATCGTCCTCGGAAACGATCGTCCTCGGACGAGTTATGCCGAGGACCAGGGTATCCTCGGACGGATATACGATCTCTGATGGGCCGCTGGCCCAACAGTCCTGAACCCATTCTGAACCCTAGGGGCCCATTAATCGAACGATCCCTACACGATCTCTGATGGGCCGCTGGCCCAACAGTCCTGACCCCATTCTGAACCCTAGGGGCCCATTAATCGAACGATCCCCACAGTTATAATTCATTTAATTTCCCAAATTACCATTTATTTCTAGTTTCGATCAAGTCCAAAATCAGTGTGTGGACATGTGAATGAGGTCACCTGGAAATGTCTTTGAAATTCTATGCAAGTTTTTGGTTCAAGTTATTGTAATTATCATGATTTTAAGTTCAGCTTTGATGCAAAATATATATATATATATATATATATATATATATATATATATATATATCATATCATCTTCGGAATGGGTTGGGGAAAAAAATAAAAATTGAAAGTGAACAATAAGGACATACTCTGATGATAAACTCAATATAATATGTAGGTGACAAGTTGACGACTTGTCGTATTGGTCAAAACCTCATAAAATCGTAAAAATTCTTTTGAAAACGTATTCTATAGTCATGAGAAATTATAAATAAAATATCATCAAATTATACTCTGACCATAAAGAAAAGACAAAGTAGTAAAATTCCCCAACGGAGAGATTGTGAAGTACAATCAAAATTCACAAGTGGCCCACATAAAGAAAATCACATTTCAAGTTAGTCCGCATTTGATTTCATTTGGGTTTCATTTGTCAAAAACCAAATGACTAAAAGGCTTACCTTTTTGAAATTTGAAGGACTGATGATTTTGACCGAAAAGAAAGAAAACAATTAGAGCAGGCAAAGAAACAGTGAAGAAGAAACGTTGCACTTTCCTCTCTTATTATTGTCCTCTCTGTTCATCTCCAGTTTTCCTATGCAACAAAATATTTGTTCACACTCACACCAGTAGTAGTACCACACCACTGCAAAACCAACCAACATTCTCATTTACCAAACTCACAGCAACCGCAACTCCTCCCTTCCTCCACCTCCCAAAACAAAGAGAAATGACGGAGTTGGCATTTTCCGTTGCAGAGAAAGTTATCGAGAAGCTAGGCTCCCTTGCTTACCAAGAGATTTCCTTGACATGGAGCATTGAAAGCGATCTGAAAAAGCTTCAGGATACCATGTCCACCGTCCAAGCCGTGCTGCTGGATGCTGAGGAGAAGCAAGCAACAAACCACCAGCTGAGCGTTTGGCTGGAGCGACTCAAAGTTGTCTTTCATGATGCCATGGATGTGCTGGATGAATTCGAGTGTGAAGATCTACGGAGGCAAGTGGTGAAAAAATATGGAAGCACTGGCAGTGGCAGTGGCAGTGGCAGAAAGGTATGCTGTTTCTTTTCATCTTCGAACTCGCTTGCCTTCCGTAATAAAATGGGTCATAGAGTCAAGGGGATCAGAAAGAGGCTAGATTTGATAGCAAATGATAGAGATCAATTTCATCTTGAGATGCGACTCGATGATAATCGTATTGTGCACAGGGAGACCCACTCCTTTGTTCGTGATCGTGATGTTATTGGGAGGGCTGATGACAAGCAAAAGATCATAGATCTTTTGATGCTCCCAAATGATAATGATAACATTTCTGTGATTTCTGTCGTGGGAATCGGAGGTCTGGGCAAGACTACACTTGCTCAGTGGGTGTATAATGATGTAAGGGTAGCTAATAGCTTTGACCCCAGAATATGGGTGTGTGTATCAGAAAATTTTGACGTTTTAAAATTGGCAAAAGAATTGCTTAAATTGGCAGGTGGTGAGATTAGTGAAAGCATGAGTCTGAATGAAGTGCAAGCTAGATTACGAAGAATTTTAAATGAAAAAAGATTCTTTATCGTTTTGGATGATGTTTGGAACGAGGATCGTAACAAATGGATTGACCTTAAGAATTTGTTAATAGGAGCACAAGGAAGTAAAATTCTTGTCACTACACGTAGCCACAAAGTTGCCTTAGCGATGGCTCCTGGACCAATCCATGACATAGGAGGTCTTCCAGACGAGGATTGTTTGTCCTTGTTCAAAAGATGCGCATTCATTGAAGGGGAGCATGAACAGTATCCAAAACTAGTAGAGATTGGAAAACAAATAGTGGAAAAATGCAAAGGCGTTCCTTTGGCTGTGAAGACTTTAGGGAGCTTACTTTATTCTAAAACCGAGGTGCGTGATTGGATCTCTATAAGGGATAATGAGATATGGAAACTGGAGCAAAAGGAAAATGACATTTTACCGGCATTAAGACTGAGTTACAATAAATTGCCATCGTACTTGAAACAATGTTTTGCTTATTGCTCATTGTATCCAAAGGATTTTAGATATCGTAATCAGGATTTAATTCAGTGCTGGATGGCAAATGGGCTCCTCAAAAAGTCCAACGAAAGTACTGAAGAGATGGAAGATATTGGAGAACAATATTTAAAAGAGTTGTTATCAAGATCTTTCTTTCAAGAAGTTGAAATCTATGACACTATTCGGTGGTCATTTAAAATGCATGATCTGTTACATGATCTTTCATTATATGTTGCACAAAATGATTATTGCTTAATTGAAGACACTAATAACACCAACAAGTTTGAAAAGGCTAGACACGTTTCAATTTTGGACCGTGAATGTGGTGTTGATGCAACAGTAACTTTTTTACACAAGTTGAGTAACAACATGCGGACTATTAATTTCTCAACTGATGATCGGGGCCAAATTGATTCTATTAATATTAATGAATCTTTGGTGGAAACATGCATCTCAAGGTTTAAGCACCTGCGCTTGCTAAATTTAAGTAATTCAACGTTGGAAACGATGTCAAGCTCCATTAGTACTTTGAAGCATTTGAGATATCTCAACTTATGTGGAAATAAGATAATAAAGAAATTGCCTGACTCCATTTGCGATCTACAAAATTTGGAAACTTTGATATTACGGGCCTGTACAGCTCTGGAAGAGTTGCCAAGGGATATAAGAAAGATGGTTAGCCTCAGATATTTTGTGATAACCACAAAACAAACGCGTTTACCTGCCAACGGAGTAGAGTGCATGTCTTCGCTTCGATATTTGTCCTTTTACAACTGTCATAGACTAGAGTGTTTTAATGAAGGAATCCAACGCCTCACCACCCTTCGCTGCTTGAGCTTCGAATTTTGTGAAAGCCTGATATCTTTGCCGCAAGGTATGAAACACCTAACCGCGTTGGAATATCTGGATATTACATATTGTGAAGAACTTAACTTAATGGAAAGGGATGACTACCCGACAAGTCTTCAAACACTCCATATTGGGGGATTACCACAATTAGTGAGTTTGCCCCAAGGGCTTAAAGGATCTGCCGACACTCTACAATTTTTATCTATTTTTGATTGTAAGTACTTGGGGGTATTGCCAGAGTGGCTTCCCGATCTTAGTTCTCTTCGAAAGCTTGAGATTTGGAGATGCCAAAAATTATCGTCTCTGCCAGAAGGGATGGATCGCCTCACTGCCCTAAGAGAACTGGAGATTGTTCGTTGTCCTGAGTTAAGGAGAGATTATGAGCGAGAGGTCGGCAAAGATTGGGGCAAGATGGTCAAATTCAGTTTTGGTGAGTACTGAGTAGGTAAGGGCTAAAATCTTTCTTCCTCTTCTCTTCTACGTATGCTCTGTTTTTCTATCTTACTAACCTAAAAGTCTGAATGTTTGTGGAATTAAATCACAATAAACAACAACTAACCCAGAAATCATTTCTACTTTTCTTTTTCTTTTTTAAAAATAAAAGGGTAATACATATTATAGCAATAATATGATTTTTTTTCTACTTTTCTTTGGTTCTTAATTTAAGATAGAAACAAATTGGAAAAAAAAAAAAGTTATGAAAAGTAAAAGATAATTTGTCATTTTTTTGTTATAAAGATTTGAGTCTATGGAGAATAAAAGAGTAGACAAATTATGAACTCTATTCTTGTCTCTCTGTTTTTTTGGTTGTATTTATTGAATTAATTCACAATAAAAAAACAACTAACCAAGACGGATTTTTTGTTTTTGTTTTTTTTAAGCAAAAGGGCAATAATCATTTAAGATAGAAATAAATTGAAAAAAAAAAGTATGTTATGGAATGAAAAAGATAATTGTTTTTTGGTTTTAAAGATTGAGTCTATGGAGAATAAAAGAGTAGACAAATTATGAACTCTATTCTTGTCTTTGATGGGAGAAAATTTTAAAATCTTGTAATCTTTTCATTTCCTCTCTCTAAAAGTGAACTGAACATGGTGTTAATGAGCTTATTTGGCCTGTATTTTCTGACTAGGAGTAGATGCAATGCAAAAATATAAAGTCATATTATCAAGGATGTATGAAATCTATATTTTTGTGAAATTGGCATTATTTTAAATATATTTGATTCTTCTTGTTTCTAAATTGACAGATGATCTTGGAAGATTGTTCTCTCAGAAAAGGATGTTCCTTGTGCTTAAAATTGCCACTGGTAAGATTTTTTTTTTTTTAAATTTTTAATTTTCAGTGTTCAATCTAGTGAATGATTGCATTGGATTTACATTTCTTAGTACCAGTGGATTTTCTTCAATTTATACTCATCTAATGATTCCATGCTTCAAAACATTGCAGCTTATCAATTCAGCCATAACATGCAGCACAGAAAGTCTCAGCCTTCTCTTGTATTGTAAATAATTTTAATAATATTGTGGTGTGCATTTAGTGTTTGTAATGATTAATGGAGTGATGTGTGTTTATTTTATGATTTCAATTGTAATTCATGTATTATCTAATTTGCACAATGTTTTAGTAACTTGAGTCATGTGTGTGTTATTGATTGTTTGTCTCTGCTTCTTGGTTATTGGAGTTATTCAAATGAAATTATTTGTTGTGCTTTATCATTTAATTGAAAAAAAATTGAAGTTTGAAATTATTTTCATGTGATGTAAAATAACTAATAGCATTAGAATATTTGGTAAGCCAACAATGTGAAAATTGTAATTTTATGGAAGTGGAATACTACCTAGAAGTTTGCTTTAGCCATCAATTGTTGGTTCCAAATGTCAATCTGTTTTGAAAATTTGGTATTTTAAACACCCAAAGTTCTCATATCTACTGAGTGGCCTTAATGCCCAAAGAGGACTAAAGACTGAAGATTGTTCTAAATCAAGATGACAATGCCAAGGAGATATTGGTGAGTATTGTGTATAAGTTGCTTGTAAATTTGGCCTCCATTGTTTGCTGAGTTTCACACAATTTTGACTATAATTGATGCCTCTTGTTTTTGAAGTTTTGTCAGGTTTTCGTGGAAGATTCTTCTAAGGAAAAGGGATTCCTTTAGCTTAAAATTTCTTTTCCAGGTGAGATTTCAGAGTTTGAATGTAAAAAAATCCATGATGATGTGAAAGCAACAAAGAAAGACATTGAATTAGCCATTAAAGTAGCTTAGTGTCTCACCTATGCGTACTTGATTGAATTGGTCTTTCTTGTAGGTCATACATGGCTCTCTCAAAACTTGCTGTTGATTTTGGTAGAGAATCTATGTTGTCATTGCAATGGTTTTTTAGCTCACGACATGCACTTGTGATATCTACTAACTCATGAAAACTTGCTATAGCTCTGAGATTTGGAGGATTACCAAAGGTGAATATTTGATGAAGCAAAAATTTCCTGCTTGCCACATGTTTGGTGGTGAGCATATGCATAGCTTCTTCAAAAATTTCCAAACCCTTAACTATTAAATCCATAGTTATTGTAATCCTAAAAAAAAAACAAACTTCAATTTTTTTACTTAGTGAACACCAGAGAAGATATATGTAGTTTTGTGTGTGAAGGCTGTACTTTTTAATCTCATTTTACACTTAAAAACCTTGATTCTTCTTGGATATTAATTAGGCTAAATCCACTAAATGAACACTATTGACTTCTAGATTTAGGTACTTTTTACTTTCATTTTCAAGGCTTTGGATACTTCCTATAGGTTTTTAATTTTTGGTACTTTCTGTAGATTATTAATATAATGTTCAAGTTTCTTATCTATAATATGGTCCTCTTTCTAGGTTATTACTATCATGCTCAAGGTTTAGAAATTCCTTTGGAGCTGTGTAATGTGGGATGTGGGGAAAAAATTAACATTATTTATGTCTTTCAAGGCTTGGGTTTTCATTGTTGACACTTGATACGCTTATGAGTACTCAACTGATATGTGTTTCTTGATGAAAATTTGGAATTACAGCCTATCAGTATATATAAAGAGTTTTATATTTTACTAATGATCCTTTGTTTATTGGTTTGATCTCAATTTTAGGTTAGTCTGGAGTCATTATAGCTTTGGTAAAAGGTTTACTCTGCACTGTACAGGGTAGAATCTATGAACTTTATGGGCGAGAGGCATCTGGAAAAACAACACTTAGCCCTTCACGTCATCAAGGAAGTTCAAATCAAAAGTTCTGAGGTACGTCCTAATTTTATCCTCTTAAACTTTTTGATCAGAAGTGTTTAAGGTATAATTGGAATTAGTTTGGTTTACTCAGGTAAACAAGGAACTTCTTTCTAACCTGTTATTGTGAAATCTGATAAGTCAATTTACATAGATCCCAAAGCCCTTGATTGTTCTAATATATAGATTTCACAATAATCAAAGCTAATTATAGATCCTTCTGCAAAACTTTCATGCCTATTTTAGCTATTATCATTTTGTCAAAGGCTGTTGAACCTTAAGCACATCCCTCTCTCATGTCTCTCTTCCCATGTGAGAGTTCCATGACCAATGGATTTGTCATATTTAGTTTTGCACAATTTATAACTTTTATCTGTATTCTTCATTTATGGTGGCACTTTTAAAAGAAAAAAGAAAAAGATGACGCTCCTGTTTTTTATTTGAAGAAAGTTTGAGAACTGCTATAATAATATTGTAAGTCATTACATCTTATATGCTATGAGGTGTAAAGACTCGACCAACAGTTCCCATGAAAAGAAGGAAGTATCAGAAGATATTGAAAACATTTACTTGAACAATAAGTAGTTAAATTTACATTTTACTGTGCTTAAATTGGTGGTTTGAGCAATGGCTTTTCATAGAGATATCCCATTGGTTTTGGAAATTGTCAGTTGTTTAGCCTTTTAAGATTATCTTATCAGCTATGTTCAGCGTAGCTTTTGTTAAGGCTAATATTTTGGTCAGACCACTCTTTTGGTGAACTTTTTATTCTAAATTTCTTACTTTTCTAGTTGTTCATAAGATATTTTTATAATGGAATTGTTGTTAGTCCATTGTTTGATATCCTGATAGTCTCTTAGATGAAGCCCTTTTTGCAATTAATCCTGACACACTAGATATGACTGTCTCCGATCTTATGCTCAAGAATGCAGGATCAAGCCATATCACATTGTTTGATGTTGCTTTGTCATGGAAAGGAGCTCCTACTATCTTTTAGTTCTTGCTGTAAGGTTTTTCCAGATACTCACTTTTTCTATATAAATGTTTTCTATTCATTTTACAACTATTAAGCTAAAATTATAAATACTTTGTACATAGCAACATGTAATAGTGAATATTAAAACCGCTTGCATCACCATAGCAGTGATTGCAATTTAGAATTAGGCATCTAGTGAATATAGATAGCAGCATAGATATTTGCTGGTGTTGTTTGTCAATGATGGAGAATCTTGCTACCAATTTAGTCCATAGATGGTAATGACAGTAAATTTGAAAAAATGAGTACTAATGAACCTTGTGTGTATACTATAAGCACAAATTTGTAAGATCACACTTAGTGATTGGCATGTTAGGATTTTTCATTTTCTTTTTCTTTTTCTTTATTCTTTTTCCCCTTTCTTGGGTGTACATTAGATTTAATACGGTAGTTGTTGCCTTGGAGTAATGCTTTTGGTTCTGAGTCCAGAATATTTGCACTTTAAATGGTTCTGGTATTAGTTGTTCAAGTTTCATTAACCCATTCACTAGAATTGCAACTGTAGAGTTGTCATTGTCATCATCATTTTCTGCCATTTAAAGAAAATTTACCCAACAACTATAGGTGGCCAAATCTCCATATGCTAACCTATATTGATCGGATTTGCAGTTTGTTTCATCATTGGAGCCTATATTATTACAACTTACTCAATGTAGACCAGAAAAGAGTGTTAAGTTATTTGCACTCTGTTATTTTCTTTCTCAATATTCTTATGCTTTAATACCATCTTGCATGTTTGGAATTTTCAGGTAGTTGCCCTTCTCCTCCAATGTGAACTTAGATCATATGATAGGTGGCACCTTCCAAGATGTAAATCATGAATAATAACACAAGAACTTACAAGAACTCATTCCTCATTCTACCAATCTCATTCATAAATTTTCTTCACTAGGTTGAAGACAATATATCTAGTCATTTTTAACCTCCTTGTTTATATGTTATAAGCTGTATTTTATCAGTTGTAGCATAGAAGAAATCCATTTACCTGCCCATATTACCTTTTATTTCCAGGTCCAATCACGTCCAAAATCATGGCAACGTTTTGGACATATGGATGAGGTCACTTGTGGTGAGAATGCCTTGAAATTCTATGCAGTTGTATGACTGAGGATGATAAGAACATGACTACTCCAGATTGAGGATAAGGTCAACCTTCTGTCACTTTTGATAATAAGGAGCATTAATAAGCTTACAAGGTTCTTAGAGAAATATTATTTTTTAAAAGTCATGCTACCAGTCACTTTAGGAGTAAACATTTAACTTTTTGAATAATTGTTCGCCTCACTTCTACCTCACCTTTTCATGGAGATAGTTCTATGTGCATTGTTTTCTATTAGTTGTACTCTCATTGCGTGTATAAGAAAATTTGAGAAAACTTCATAGCTGAGTATCTACAACTTAAAATAATGAACCAAATTTTTGGTTGCTACCCTCTTTCCTATTGATCTTTCTTGAGAAAGTTACAGTTTCAATCATAAAGGGCCATATTTCTATTAGATTAGTGGTATCCTTGAAATATATAGTCTCATTTATATCTATACAGACTTTATATTTTGTCATATAATGAGAAGGGCATCCACTTTTCTTGGTGGATTTGTGCATATGGGGTTTCAGGTGCATGGTGTCACTTTGAGATTGATGGTATCAATGTCTCAATTTTCTTTGGTCTTCTTAACAACATGAAAATAGATCATAAACTGAGTGGCAAGATTAAGACAAAAGGTAGCTAAGGAAAAAAAAAAAGATTCATGTAGCAATTGGAGCATAAATATAAATGAGACATTCCATAGCTAGCAGCTCACACAAACTGACAGTGCCAATATAGCCAAGTATTTGGGTAAGATGATTGAGCACTTTAAATCTCCCTAGATGCTTTTCCTTGAAAATTATGTTAAAATACTGAGAAGGCTATTGCTTTTGTTGAAAATAATTTGATCTTTGCATAAATTTTGGTTGTGGAAGCTCTTGAATAAATTATAGATGGATAAATAAATTTTTTCATGGACAAGAAAAGTGATTGAAATCTTTTGTGTCTAATATTAATTATGGATTTTCATACTTTCATAAATTTTGTTCCATTTTATTTAGGTAACTGCTCTTGGGGTATGCATGCAAGTTGGTTGAAAAATAATCTTACACATTCAATAAAAAGGTTGAATGGAGGGATACAATTAGGCGGAGGCTTTGGCTGCAACTCTGAGGTCTTGGATTTGGCTTGTTAACATGGAGTCATCATCAAATAAGAAAGAAACTACCTCTTATATCCAATGACAAACATGAAGTCAAATGGTATATGTTTGAAAATGATAGAATCCTTGATAAGTTAGTCATGATCTTAAGAAGGAAGTTGTTTGATAGAGAGAGAATCATATTAGATTCTTGAATGGTTGAGTTATAATCAAATATGTTAGATGTAAAATTACCTAGCTACTTTACAACACCTAAAGTGAGCTGAAGGATCTTTGAACTTGAGATTTCAAAAGTGTCTTTCTCTTCATGCATTGCTCCTAATATGAATTAACCAATTGACAACTGTAACATTTAAAGTTGTTTCAATTGAAAAAGCCTTTTTCATTATTTCAGAAGACAAACATCACAGCTCTTATGTGGTTGGGTTTCATTGGTTTGTCTTGGGTTAGGTCAACGGGTTGGAAAAATTTTGTCTAGTCAAATTAAAAAAATTAGATTTTCATTTAACTATTTAGGCTTATAATTCAATACAAAATTGCATTTTATATAATTGTACAAAATATTCAAAGTCTCAAAATACCAAAATAAATTAAATAACAAATTTAAACTAGATATCAAAATCCAAAATAAATTAAATGAAAAAACTTAAAATTATGAATTGGGTCACTTCTTGTGAAAATTTTGCTAATCGAAAGTTGTCTCATCAAGCTAATAATAATAATAATAATAATCATAATTAATTCTCATTTTAGTTTGTGAATCCATGAAAATCCAAAATAAGGTTTGGGTTAGGTTGAATTGGGTGAGCTTCATCATATTTGATGAGTTGAATGCAAACCTCTAATTACCATAATCACAAAAAATGTATACTTGTGCCGGTTATTATAAATTTATTTATAACTAACACCACAAATAGTAAAATACTCCAGGCAAGTGAGTTAACGTCACCAAGAATTTAAGGTATAACAAACAAATCGAACCCATAACGCCGTTCATCTTGGGCTTTGGGCTAGGAACTTGGACTGATGAACACAACCAAGGACTAAAGAAGAGCAAAAAAGTATGAACACAAACTTTGCAACAACTTGTGCATGTTTTAAGTAGTGATTGAATTACTTTTCACCAAGTACTAGTGCTGGTCTATGTGTAAGAGATGTAATTGAATCACAAATTGACAAATGTGCAAGTTATGGCAAAGTGTGTGGTCATAAAGAAAACCCAATAGGTGTAGGATCACAATGATGCAACAACTTAAAATTCCACAAAACAAAAATAATTGCAATGATGGCAACAACTTAGTATTTTGCAATTTATTACAATTTTGGCAATAAATAACAATTTTGTGTAAAATAGGCTCTTGATTCTCGATCGATCAACAAGTGTGTTAAGAGGTGTTAAGCTGTGTCAAAAATGCAACTTCTCTTTCCTTAAGCTAAACTTAGGTCTTCGTGTTGAACTGAAAAATGCACATTACAACTATCAAGACTTACAATTTGTCAATTTACAAACACTTAACCTATAGAACCTAACAATCTCATCTTTTTTTGACAATCTGTAAACCATAGTATATTAGATGCAGTGACAACATAATCCTGCAATTGATATCACTCGAGAACAAGTGAACACCAAGTACCAACCACTATAATCAGGCAAGAACTATTATCAACACTGATACTATTTTGATATACTCTTATCAAATAAAAATAATTTTTCAATCTACCCTTTACTTACAAGTAATAATGACAAAAACACTGCACCAAAGGATATCATTAGACTTAGTCTAGCATGTTCCATTGTCTAGATTTCATGTGATACATCAAGTTAGGTCGCAACAATGTGATTGTTGTAAATACCAAAATAGCTGAAATGTTGGGATAGTTAGCCTTTATTTATTTATTATTATTTTAGGATAGTTTGATAGATACAACAAAGGGGAATTTGAACTTTATATGTTTTCATTTGAAATACAATGAGGTGTTAGACTGCCAATTGATGTACATGACTCTTGGTAGAATAGCTAAGTTATTAGAGATACACATTTACAACCTTTTAAAATTATATATAGATCCACTTTAAAAAGAAAAAAGAAAAAAAGAAAAACTATTTAGACCAGTTGTTCAATATACAATTGCAATGTTCATAATTAAGCATAATATTCCAATTAAGTCTTTGATCCTAAATAATAAAACTAACAAATTAAAAAATATAATTTTTAAATGATTGATAGTGTGGATTAGGTTGGTTTACTTGAGTTGATAATTTCGCCAAGTCAAACTCAACCCGACCTAAGCTTAGAATAAAAATATTAATAAAATCCAACCTAATCTAACCCAACTCAACCCAAGACGCAGATTTGTTAGGTTAGATTAGTGGGTTGAAACATACTTGTGCATTTGTGCTGATTATAAATTTATAATTAGGACAAAAAAGGCATAAGAAATAGATCAAACCATATGGCCCGTTCATCTTGGGCTTGGGCCAATGAACACTAGCAAGGACCGAAGAAGAACATGAAGAAAACCCATGAACATCACAACAATGACGCCGGCAAACAGAAATACAAAACACAAACAGTGAAATTATCAGAAAACTGAAATGGGTTTCTCACTTTCTCTACCTTAAACCCCGAAGCCGAAATCTTCACAGGAATTCCTTACAAAAATGGGTATCTATACACCTTCACTAATGAACCATCTTTGTCTCAATGCCTTCAGCAGAAGACCTCGCCTTTCCACTCTACTCTTCTCTCTCCACCAGGTATCTCTCTCTCTCTCCAATTTTATTTCACGGTTTTTTGTGGTAAACTTCTGGGACATTGTGATTTTCTTGGTTTCTGTAGCTGCAGAAGTTTTGGGTGTTGTTTTATTTCAAATTTCAATGCCTTTGTGTTATATCTTAATTTTTCTGAACTGGGTTCCTAGATTTTGCAAAGTTTCCTGCTTTTTTGTTTCTGGGTATTTTGCACTGATTCCAATGCATGCTTTTATGAATATGAAATTGAAAAGATTTAAATAATATATAGAGCTTTTGCTTTTTCTTTGCTTAATGTATATGTGAATGAAGAAACAAAGGCCCATGTATAAATTGCAAAGAGGAAGAGAAGAGAAACTATAAATTGCGAAGGGAAGCCAGAGTTTTGCTGTTGTTGATTGAAACTAAAGAGGGAATAAGGGATTTTATTGCTGGAATGCTGGAGCTTGTGATGGTATAATGGAAAGAAGAAAGATAGGAAGAATTTGTGAAATTGATATGTGGAAAGAGGCTAGGTCTTGGAATTGCATAAACATGAGGAGTTGAGTAGGTCAGAGAGAAAATAAATAATGATCTCAACAATGTGTCTCAGATTTTTGTTTGAAAAAGACGATGAGGGTGGCACAAACCTACTTGACAGCCAGCAATATGATCCTAATAAAAGGAGAGAGCTGCATCACGGAGGAGGAATCCTTGTTTTGTGGCTTTCACTGGTCATAAATTATTGCTTGAGGTAGAGGTGTTTGGTTCTTTAATTTGTTTTCAAAGCCTCTTTCACTTTAGGTCTTGAATCATTTGGTGAAGTTTGGGAAGGAGAAAGACTATAGGGCTAGAGGTGCATGGCATGTATGTTAGTTTGATAGGAGGTACACTGCTCAAGAATCTCTCCCTCTCTTTTATTTATTTATTTTTAACTTTTTATGCACTGAAGGAACATCCTTAATAGTTGTCAGATAGCATTTCTATGCCTTTTAGGCTGCTCGTTGATCTTTATTATGACTAAGATGATTGCTGAAGAGCTCTTTTTCTGTCTTTAACTTCCTTCAAGATTTTCAGGATCTATAGTGTTGTTGTTGTAGTTATGGTAAATACCACTATAGGCAACACCTGTACTACCGTCAATGTATGTGTGCCTTCTCATGGTCTTTCTTGTTCTCAAGTCAATTGATTAATTCTTTATTTCTTCATTTCCACATATTAATTGTTTGATTCCTTCTGTTCTCAATTTTATATATTTTATTTAAATTCTAGATGAGTATTGCAATATTGCCTTCCTTGTTATCCTATAACCAATTTTCTTTTTCCTTCCAGAGTGGAAGAAGAGACGAGGTAACCTCTATTGCCATGAACATTTGCCATCTTTCCACTGTAGGTAGAGAGCAGCTCATGATGCAATTTTATGTATATTTTGGTCATTTTTCAGACAAAACTTTCCTACTACTAATGCCATTTTTAAAATTATTTTCTTCTTGAAATTCGTAAATGTATATGATTGGTCTGCTCTAATTTGTAAATTCTAATGATATTCATTTTTTCAGCTGAAGTTTCAGAATTTGAATGTGACGAACTCCTTGATGATATCAAAGCAACAAAGAAAGACACTGCATTACGTCTAGCTCTCTCAAGACTTGCTAGTGATTTTGGTAGAGAATCTATGTTGTCATTACAACGGTTTTTTAGCTCACGACGTGCACCTGTGATATCTACTGGCTCATTGAAGCTTGATATAGCTCTTGGGGTTGGAGGATTACCGAAGGTGATTATTTGAAAACGAAAAGCAAAATTTTTCTCGTCACATATTCTGTGTGAGCATATGCATAAGTGTACACCCCACATATATGCTAGAGACAGGCAGTTACCTGGTGCATTATACCAAAAGAGATGTGTGGGACATACGTGTATGACCCTGTACGGTCAGCTATCCTAATATTGTTTTTTGATACAGTTAGCTAGGTTAGTTGACCATAGCAATTATTCCTTTGTAGTTTCTGCTACCTAGATCTTCACTATGTTAATTTTCAATATGAATTAAAAAATATTGGCGCAGAGCATACATGTTATAATTACCTTTTATTACATATCTGACTATACATACTCTAATGTTGTTGGGTATTAGGCTCATCGAATTAAGAATGGTGGTTTTGTTTAATTTTTCTGCGAAATGGAATTTTAAACCCTTAAGTATCAATTCCATAGTTGTTATGAACCAAAAAGATGGATTTTAGGGATGTGAATGCTCTATGTTAGAGATTAAGTCTTTTTTTTTTTTTTACACTCTCCTTGATTGGAGTGTGGTCTTTTGTCATTTTTCTTGTTCTTCCCTTCTTGTTTATTTGATCGTTGTAATCTTGGTTCTTGATTTGTGCCCCCATTGTACATTCCCAAAGTACTCGGGTTGGCTGTTTTTCTTTGTTTAATAAAATTTTCGTTAATTATCAAAAAAAAAAAAAGAAAGAAAGATGGATTTTAGTTATTTGTGCAAAATGAACACTAGAGAGAGATTTTATAGTCTTTGGTGTGAAGCCTATTATTTTTAGTGGGATCTCACTTCATGGTTAGACCTGGATTGTGCTTGGACATTGGTAAGGCTAAATCCACTAAACAATCACCCCCCCCCCCCCCCCCCCCCCCCCAACCACCCACCCACTCACCCCACACGCACACACCAAAAAAAAAGTGTGTTTTCTGTTGTTGATGCCCAAACTTGGGATTTCATCTTATGCTTAAACATATCATCTAGGACACAAGTTGGAAACTATGATGGAATACATCATACTCCCTTTAATTTTACTTATCTAAAAAAGAAACAGTATTCTCTGTCAGTCATTAGCATTATGTTCAAGAAATGAACTCTTTTGGCTTCTAGATTTTGGTCCTTGTCACTGTTGTGTTCAAGGTTTTGGGTACATACTATAGTTCTGTTATGCATCTCCATATAGGTTCTTAACATTGTGCTCAAATTTTAGGAATTCATTAGTAGCTTTTTGAGGTGGGATGTGGAGTAAAAAATAGTGTTGCATGCATGTTTGACCATTTTATTTTGAGTCTCTTTACTATTAATTCATTATAGCCAAGAGCCTTGTAGCTCAATTGGTTGGCATCTCCTGGTGTCTCCAAGAAATCCAGGGTTCAAATCCCTCCTCCCCTGTTGTAATTATTAAAGTATCAAAAAAAAAAAATATATTAATTCATTATATAAAGAGGGGTTACTTATCAAAAAAAAAATATATATATATATATATATATATATATATAAAGAGGGGTCTTTGCATGCCATGATTATGATTCTCAACTGATGAATGTTGTTTCATGAAAATTTGGAACTGCAGTTTGTGAACATATAAAAACTAAAAGAGCTTAAAAACGTACTACTTATGTTATGAATCAGTTACTTCTTGATGAATGTATGTTAATGATTTTGATCTCAAAGTTTATGTTTAGCTACAAAGAAATGGAGTAGTGTCATTACTGATGTGGTTAGAGATTTACTCTACACTTTGCAGGGAAGAATTGTTGAAATTTATGGGCGAGAGGCATCTGGAAAAACAACACTTGCCCTTCATATCATCAAGGAAGCTCAAAAGCTTGGAGGTGCGTACTTATTTTTTCATCTTCCACTTTGTGATTGATGTTTTAGGTATGACTTGAATTAGTTTGGTTTGCCAAGGAAAACAAGAGACTTATTTTTAACCCATCATTGTGAATGAAATCCAATCAGTTAGTGTACATAGATCCCCTAACCCTTGATTTTTCTTATTTACAGTAATTACATTAATCAAAGCTAATTATAGATCCTTCTGCAAACTTTCATGCATATTTAAGTAATTATCGTTCTATCAAGGGATGTTGGACCTTAATGAGTAGATTATTATTTCATCACTTATGTTTAGCATAATTACTTGGGATCTGAATGATTGGGAGTTGGATTTAGTGGTGAATTTACTTCATATTTTGGAATCCAATATCCCTTCAACTGAAAATGGGGATTGCATGAAATGGAAGTTGAAGAAGAATGGGGATTTTGATATCTGTTTACTTTATATTGAGTTGCAAGGTCCCCTCTCCATTGTCTTTCCCTGGAAAGGTATTTGGAAAGTTAAGGCCCCTCATTGAGTTCCTTTTTTTTGTTTGGGCTGCAGCTTGGGATAAGATAGTCACGGGTGACAATTTGAAAATTAGGGGTTTCGCTTTTGTTGACTGGTGTGTTATGTGCAATTTTTGTGAGGAGATTGTGGATCATTTATAGCTTCATTGTGAGAAGGCTCATAGGTTGTGGTGTTTTGTTTTTTCGATCCTTTGGGAATCCGTGGGTTTTACCAAAAATGGTACTTGATCTTCTTTTGGTTGGTGGAATTGGTTGGGGAAGCACTCGTCAGACATTTGGAATTTAGTTCTGTTGTGGTTGATGTGGTGTACATGGAGGGAGCGTAATAGGTGGATGTTTGAGGATGTGGATAGTTCGGATGACCAGTTGCTTGCTTCTTTCAGTGGTTCTCTGTTTGACTGGTCACAACTCACAGGCTTGGAAACTAACATCTAGTGAATCCCTCCCATTGTTTATTAGTTCTCTTTCTCTTTTGTATTTAAGTTTTCTTTTTTGCTTATTTTACTTTCTTTCTTTGTAATTTTTGACTATTTTGTGCTCCTTTGCACAAAGTGGCTTTATTTATTCAGATCTTTATTATTTATTAAAAAAATAATTCCGTCGAGGCTAATGTTTCAAAATGACCACCCTTTTGGTGAACTATTTTTTTGGAAATTTCCCACTTTTCTGGCTACTGATCAGAAATATATTTATAATTCAATTGCTGTTAATCTGTATTTTAGATGACTAATATCTTATCATAGCTGATAATCTCTTAAATGAAGCCCATCTTGCAATTAATCCTCATATGCGAGATACAACTGCATCCAAAATTTCTGCTCAAGAATGCAAGACTAAGCCATTTCACGTTGCTTGATGCTTTTTGGTAATGAATAGGAGTCCCTACTGCTTTGTTCTTTCTGTATGGTTTCTCTGGATAGTCACTATTTTCATTATGAACGGTCCTATTACAGCTATTAATTGACTGTTATCAATGCTTTGTACATAGCAACATGTAATTGTGAATATTAAAACTGCTAGCATCACCAGAACAGTGCTAACATGAACAACCTTATGGTGATCTACTGGTGCTGTCTTGTCAGTGATGATGGTCATGACAGTGAGCTTGACAAAATGATTACTAGTGAATTCTGTGTTTATAGGCACAAATTTGTAAGATCACACCAAGTTCTCAGCATGTTAGGATTGCCTTTTTCTACTTTTGGGTGTACATTAGATTTAATATGGCAGTTGTTGCCCCGGAGTGCTTTTGGTTGTAAGTCAAGAATATCTGAGCTTTAAATGTGTGCTTCTGTCTTGCTATATAAATGCATTGTAGTTCTTCCAGGTAGTTGCTTCATTGTTTTTTTGTTTTTTGATAAGTAGTTGCTTCATTGTTTCCTAAGTTTCCTTTGAATGCGAACAAAAAAATCTAAACAGTTCCCTTTTTCAAGAAGATTTTTTTTGGTGTGTGAAAATATATACCCCTGCAAGGATCTGAGATCACATATTTGGTTGTGTGCTGCTTATTGACATAAGTTTGACATGAGTAAAAAAGTAAGCAGTTCTTTTTTAATCATTGATGATGGCATATTACAAACATGTAAGGAAGGCAGACATCTTAGTGCTTCACTGAGTAATTGGTTGTTTATTTTGGCAGCATGGATTACTATTATTTTTTAAATGGACTAGTTGGTTTACTTGTCCTTTAATAGATTTAGCCTTAATTAATTACATTTGTTATATGACATCTTCCTTCTACCCAATTTATTATTGTTCTTTATCTTGCTTTTTTTAATAGATCAATGCTTTCTTTGCCTCATAGAATTGTCCTTTTGGCAGGGTATTGTGCATATCTTGATGTAGAAAATGCGATGGACCCTTCACTTGTAGAATCGATGGGTATAAACACAGAAAATCTTCTTATCTCCCGTCCAAGTTCTGCTGAAAATTTGCTAAGTGTGGTTAACACTCTGACCAGAAGTGGAGCTGTAGATGTTATTGTGGTTGATAGTGTAAGTGATTAATTCTCATACACGATTCTGGTGTTATCCTTAAATCTTCCTCTGGGGGAGTAAAAGGGGGTGCCTTGCCTTGGTTTTTTTTTTTTTTTGGCTCACACCCACAGGTGGGTGTTGTTCAACTATGGTGCTTTGGCCAGTCTTTATCAGTTTGTTTTCAGTAAAGTCGTTCTCCTCATGGATGATGTATTCTAGTTTGTACAGAAAAATAAAATGTGGGACATTTTGTGAAGCTGTTATTATTATTGTTAATATCATCATAATCTTTATCAATTAAAGAAAATACACCAATAGTTCTAGGTGGCAATATCTCCATCAGTTAACCTAAATTATATGGGTTATGCAGTTTTTGTTTTATGGTCATTGGAGCCTTATTATTGCAACCTACTCTTTATATTTCCAAAAAAAAAAAACTTTTTCCTTGGGTTATTTTTTTGTTATTGTAGATGACTAGAGATCAGTCAATTGGACTCATTGTTTTATTTTCTTTATCAGTATTATCATGCTCTAATAATGTCCTGCATGTTGGCCTTTTCAGGTAGCTGCCCTTGTCCCCCAATGTGAACTTGATCATATGATTGGTAGCACCTTTCAAGATATGCAATCCCGGATAATGACCCAAGCACTTAGAAAAATCAATTACTCATTATGCCAATCTCAAACTCTTATTGTTTTCCTTAATCAGGTTGAAGACGATATATTTGGTCATTTTTAACCTCTTTGTTTATATGTTATTATTTTATCAGTTGTAGTGATGATGAAATCCATTTACCTTCTCGTATTACCTTTTATTTCCAGGTTCGATCAAGTCCAAAATCAGGGCAAGGTTTTGGACTTGTGGATGAGGTCACCTGTGGCGGAAATGCCTTGAAATTCTATGCAGCTGTACGAATGAAGATGATAAGGACAGGATTACTCAAGGCTGAGGAAAAGGTTTATCTTTTGTGACTTTTGATAATAAGAAGCATTAATGAGCAATAGTGTTTTTGATTATTGCTTGCAGATATTATTTTATTATATTTTTCAAAATCTCATGCTACCAACCTCTTTAGGAGTTTGCATTTAGCTTTTTGAATAAATATCTGCATCTCCTCTACCTCATATTTTTGGGAAAATTACACATTACCATCTTAAAACTATACCCTCGATTATACTTTGCACCGAAAACTTTTCGAATGCACGTTTTACACCCTAAATTATAATCTTTGTTCACTTTGCACATTGACATCAAGTTTGCTATTAATTTGGAGAAATTACATTTTACCACCTTATACTATACTCTTGATTACACTTTGCACCCTAAACTTTGAATTTCCATCCAAGTTAACATTAAATTAATGTCGGGGTGCAAAGTGTAACAAGGGTTATTGTTTAGGGTGCAAAATGTGCATTTGAAAAGTTTAGGATGAAAAGTGTAATATGGGGTATAGTTTAGGGTGGTAAAGTGTAATTTCTCCCATATTTTTTTATCATGCTCAGAGGAAAGCGATTAATGCACAGGTAAGAAAGAGTGAGTTAATTTAAGTTGAGGGAACAAAAAATGGTAGATGAGGACAAAAAATAATATTAGTAGTAGTTGTATTAGTAGTAAAAAAAGACATGTCAATTAAGGAAGTTACAATGATTATGACTTTGAATAGCATAGAATGGAGGAAAAGAATACATGTAGCCGACCCTAATTAATTTGTTGTGGATCTATAGCCCACCCCAAAAGATTTGGGACTAAGGCTTTGTTGTTGTAACATTGTTGTTCACCTAAATAAATAAATAAAAATGGTGGCTTCCCTCTTCCTATTAATCTTTCTAGAGAAAGTTAGTATTAATAATAACTGGCTTTATTGGGTACTTTGGCATTAAATTGTATTTATGTGTCTGTATAGACTTTCTATTATACCAAATAATGACAAAGGCATCCCCCCTCACTCTCTTTTGGAGTTATGGATCTGTGTTTCAAGTATATGGTGTCGGTTTGTGATTGATGGTGTCATTGTCTCAAATTTTGTTGTCTTCATAGTAACAACATAAAGTCAGATCTTAAGTTGAGT
This sequence comes from Quercus lobata, assembly GCF_001633185.2. Lineage (NCBI taxonomy): Eukaryota > Viridiplantae > Streptophyta > Magnoliopsida > Fagales > Fagaceae > Quercus > Quercus lobata. The sequence continues at coordinate 874,916 of NC_044906.1, read as the reverse complement.
GGAAAGATAAAGGAAAATGTTAAATAAATAAATAAATAAATAAATAAATAAATAAAGATTAATTTATCAATTGAAGGATATATATAACCGCAACATTCCACTGTCAGCAGCTTGTGCAGATTGACACTTGCAGTAGAGCCAAGTATTCTGGTCAGATGAATAAGCAGTAGATGTTCTACCTAGATCTATTTTCTTGAAAAATGTGTCAAAATACTGAGAAAGCTGTTGTTTTGTGAACAATAATTTTATCTTTGCTTAAAATTTGATGGTGGAAGGTCCTAAATTTGATGGGTGAATAAAGGAATTAAATTAGCCATGGACAAGAAAGGTGGTTGCAGCCTATTGCATCTAGGATTATGTAGGGATTTTCATATTTTTTCTGCTCTTTCTTTTTACTATTGTGAGCATTTTTCTTTTGATTTATTGTGTTTACTTGATCATATTTTACTTGTTTTTGTTTATATTTTTTATTAGTATTTTTAATAATAACTTACGTTCCAGGTAACTGGCCTTGGGGTTTGCGTCCAAGTGGTGAAAAACAATCTGGCGCCTTCAATGAAAAAGGCCGAATTGGGGATACAATTTGGGAGAGGCTTTTGCTGTGAAGCTGAGGTATTGGAGTTAGCTTGTGAACATGGAGTCATTGTCAAAGAAGGAAGCAACTACCTAATAGATGGGAAACTTTTCAGTGGTAAACATGAAGCTGAGCAGTTTCTAGTCGAAAATGATGGAATTCTCGATAAGATAGTCTTGATATTAAGGAGACTGTTGTTTGAAAAGAGAAAAGAGCATCACGTTAGATCCTTGAATGGATGAGTTTTACTCAGATATGGTAGTTAGATGTCAAAGGACCCAGCCACTTTTCTAACCTGTAGGATCCTAGAACTTGAGATTACAACAGTGTCTTCCTCTTCAGGTACAAGTCTTGCTCTTGATGTGAATTAAGCATTCGACAACAACACTAATTGAATTGATTTAATCTGCAGTTCCCTTCTGTTATTTCAGAAGAAAGACATAATAGCTCATGTGGTTGGGTCCTTTGGTTTATCTTCAGACTTTCATTCTTTGCTTGTTTATCTTGTAAAATCATTTTAAATACTCTGATAATGAATTATAAATCTCTGTTGTAATATTATAGTAGTTGCAAAGAACACCAAAAACATCAATTTTGAGTACTCTTTGATGTATTATCTGTAAAATATTGTTTCAATGCTTGTTGGACCTTAGAGACGAAGACAGAGACTTTTGTTAGACCTTCATTAGAGGCTTGGCCAAACGAAACTCTATCACCATGTGTTTGGATAAAGAATTTTACTATTTTATATAAATTTATAAATGAAAGGATTGTATTTAAAAATGATAGGATTTACAATCCGCTCATTTATTTAATTTTAAAAATTCTGTTGATTTCTCAATAGGGAGAGAGTAAAGAAATTTGGAAAATATTTTTATATTATTTTCCTTTCAGGATACTAAAATTTTCAACAAAATAGGTAAAATTTGATTAGAGGATTAAGAAACAAAAAACCATTGTATACATTTTCTCTATACTCAAACCACAAAACAATAAAGAATTTCATTATTATCCATTCTTTTAATTTTTGTTCTGGGCATGAGTATAAAACCCTTAGTCCATTAAGGGTGAATACCACTTATTTACCCAGTGTTGATGGCAAATTTTGAGAATATTCTACATGCCCATTGCAAGCAAAGCTTAGTACTCTTTGGACCCGTTATACATTTTGTAACATATTTTATTTTTTCATGCATCGCCTAAGCTTATATATTTTATTTGGGGACATTGAAGGAGTGTGGTCTTGAGGTAAATAGTGAGCCTATTTGGGCTTATTCCAGAGCCTAAACTTGCATTTTGCGAAGTTAGCTTTGAATACTAGTAAAACCTAAAGGTCTATGATCAAGCCTATGTGCTGGTCACAAACAAAACTAAAAACACTAATCTAGATTTGCTATATTTGCCACATTATCCCGAATTTCCATAAAGCTCAAAATAAGGCCATTTTTCTAAAAAACCAATAATTAAAAAGCCTTGGTTCTTATGAGTAGATGGATAGTAAGTGCCTCCCTAATCTGATTTAAATTCCACAACCATAACAAATAAAAAAAAAAAATTAAAAAAAAAAGGCGGGGGGAGGGGGGAGTGGGCTTCCAACTCAACTCTAGAAAAACTCTCCGACTCTTTTAACTTAACTTATAAACCATATTCACTATTTTGACTTGGAGTAAATACAACAACATGAAATAGTAGCACTATTTTTATTGTCTTTAATGCTATACCACACACATGATCTCGTGTGATGGCACGAGTAGTGTCCACTCTCTCCTTCATCACCTTCCTTATTCTCCCTATTTGTATAACATTAACGGCAAAAAAATATATATATATATATATATATATATATAATTTTTAATATTTCGATAATATTCCTTTTGTTTTCATTATGATTACAAGGCCTTTTACGATCTTTCTTTATTATGCATCACTAGTTTTTATTTAATACTAGAGTGAATTGTGGGCTTTATTCTCCCTTATTTTGAACTCAGGTTATAGACCTAATTTATTGGCATTATCAAAAATCAACCCAAACACCCAACAATTGGTTCTGGCAGATGGGAATATTCACCTATAAGTTTTACTGCTTAGAAAAGGTTTCTTAGTTAGTTGTTTGGTTGTAATCTCACACAAAAAATAAGTAGAGTTAAATGGCCCAAATATTAAACAAAATAAAAATAAGGAGTAACATTAAATTGTACAATAGAAATATAGAACAGAAGTAGAAGACAAAGGAGTAGCCCTTATTTATTCATTTAGGAAATATGAACTATCTCGGGCCAATTCTTTCCAAATTCTCACTCACAGTTTCTACTCAATTCAAGACATTCTCCAATCTTAGGACAGAGTGGCATTTTCTTGGCCTTTTTCTGATGTTAACAATTCACACTTATCTTTCTCCACTGTGCTCGACCCACATCCAACCAATCCGGTCATTTTCAAGGCTCTTGAGTTAAGTATGATTTGCTATTCACAAATTGAAGACAAAATCAAGGAGTTGATTTTTTAGAGTAAATCAAGATATTGGAGCGACCAATTACATTGAAATGAAATTAAAAATCAGAATATCCATGTAATAAATTAATAATCGACCCATTTTCAAATTATGTGAATCCCATTATAAATATGGGTTCTCTTGTAATGTGTTATCAATCAAGTGAATACAAGATATAGCCACATACCCTTTAGAGGTATGGATGTAGCAGCCAAGCCTAACCATGTAATTCTTTCTCTCTCTTTATCTCTTGTTGCTTCTAGTTTCTACATCAATTTTCTATTTCACGTTTAATTTTAACAAGTTCAAAGAGGGAAAAATTATAACTGGTTTTTTTTTTTTTTTTTTTTTTTTAATTTTTATTTTTATGTAGACTTTTCACACAGAATGGTTAAAATTTAACCCCGAAAAATGGAATAATAGACAAATAATGGGACATATCGACAAAAAGTCTTATAACTCAATTATCATATTTTAGTATTTAAAACAGATAATTCTCCCCCATTGTAACTATTGATTTGTTATTATTATTATTATTTAAAAGGGAGGGTGATGGAACGGGTACCAGAACTGCTATTTTAGAAAACCATTGTCGTTGAAGTAAATGCTAAGAAGGTAGATGGACAAGGCGAACTCTTAGACTTTTCAAAGGTGCTGAGCAAAGCCTTAAGATAATAAGGAGGTAGATGTGCTTTAAGTGCTGCAACTTCCAAGGCGTGCTTGACCAGCTAAAATGTGGAGTGAATAGCCACTAAAAAAGTCTCAAGCACTTGCATTTCCCCCCTATAAAAGGGCAAAGTATTAGTAGTCCTGGAGACATGCTTGTTATACTTAGCTTTTTCTTCCTCTTCTCATTAGTTTTGCTCAATGGCTAAATCCCATTCTGCTAGTACTATAAGCCTTTCCATGATTTCTATAGCGCCACTACTATTTGCCATGCTGATGGCTAGCTTAGACACAACAGGTCTCTCTCTCAATTTGCACCATATGTGTGTCCTAAAATCTCCCTTTACCCCATCTTAGCATTTGTGGGATCATGATCCTTTTCCTAGGCCCTTGGATTAGGATCGTTAAAAGTTTCTTACGTAACTCCACTACGGTGTTCCTAAATATCTTATGAATTCATTTTGAAATGAATGGATTAGATTTGGCTGTCATTTTAGGAACTTTGTGGTAGAGTTACTATAAAAACTCTAGAGGATCTTAATTCCATACCTTCATAGTTTTTTATTCCTAATTTGATTAATACAACATCCTCAAAAAGATTCGTTCAGAAAGAACATGTGTACAATTACTGACTTCTTGTATGATGTACTGTAGGTGCCCAAATAGGTGTTTGTTATGGAATGCTTGGTAACCTACCACCACAAAGAGAAGTGGTAGCGCTTTACAACCAATATAACATCCGAAGAATGAGACTCTATGATCCAAACCAAGCTGCTCTACAAGCCCTCAGAGGCACCAATATTGAGCTCACCCTTGGTGTCCCCAATGACCAGCTTGGAAACATTGCTTCCAACCAAGCCAATGCAAACACATGGGTCCAAAACAATGTGAAAAACTATGGCAATGTCAAATTCAAATACATTGCAGTTGGAAATGAAGTAGACCCCTTAGGTCCAAATGCAAGGTTTGTTCTCCCTGCCTTGAGAAACATACAAAATGCAATTTCCACTGCTGGCCTTGGCAACCAAATCAAAGTTTCCACTGCCGTTGACACCGGAATCCTAAAAGTATCCTACCCTCCATCAAATGGCTCCCTCAAGCCCGAATTCTGACCATTTCTTGATCCTATCATCAGCTTCTTAGTGAACAAGAAGTCCCCATTACTTGTTAACTTGTACCCTTATCTTAGTTACAAGGATAACCCCAATGGCATCCGCCTTGACTATGCTCTTTTCACTGCTCCTTCAACTGTAGTGAGCGATCCCCCACTCAGTTATCGCAACCTTTTCGATGCCATTCTCGATGCTGTTTACACGGCTTTAGAGAGGGCCGGTGGGGGGTCTTTGGTGATTGTTATATCAGAGACTGGTTGGCCTTCAGCTGGAGGGACAGCGACAACACTTGATAATGAAAGAACTTACATCAACAATTTGATTCAACATGTGAAGGGAGGGACTCCAAAGAAGCCTGGAAGACCTATAGAAACTTATGTGTTTGCCATGTTTGATGAGAATCAAAAAAATCCAGAGTTTGAGAAACACTGGGGGCTTTTTCTACCAAACAAGCAGCCTAAGTTCCAAGTTAATTTCAACTAAAGATTGCATATCATGAGCACTTTATGCATGGAATAAGAAAGCTTCTTGTTCTTCCTTTTTATTATGATCATAAATAAAGAAGGCAAATAATCTTGGACTAAATATTACTCTATTTCCTGACTACAAAGTACAAAGAGAGATCATCTAGGAAGTGAATTTCCTATAATAGATGGGTTTCAATATTCACACACATATTTTGTCTTATATTTGTACATTATTGCACAACACAACATTAATGGTCACACTTTCCCCTACATGTAATTGTCCACAACGACAAAAAACATTGCTTGCTGAAATTTAACAAAAAATAATCATATCCTATGACCTGAAAGATGGAGATCCTGAGTGCTTAACGTTTTCGACCCGAACTTATCAAGGAAAATTGTAAAAGAGGGTTAGAACATTGTGCAACTAATAAACAAAATATTATGCTCTGGAGACTACCTTAGGCAAACTTATAACTCACCCAACTATGGAACTTTAGTAACTTACCTTAGGAAGGAGAGTACTGTCAAGAACTTACGAAGAAATTTCCATTCGGACGTGAGGCACTTCTCTTTATTTATTTATTTTTTGTGTGGGATTATCATACTAAAAAGACACTTTCCATCATTTCAATTAAGAAACAAATTTCTCTAAAATGATAGATTGTTTCTTTCGACACAATTATACAATAACCAAAAAAAAAAAAAAAAAAAAAAAGCCAAAATAGTTTTTCTATTCGTGGGAGAGAGCATGACTCATGTTTATGAATTCTTAGTCACATTCACATAGCATGGTTTTGCTTTTCCTTTTTTTTTTTTTTTTTTTTTTGTAAATACAAATTTTTTATTTATTTAACTAGTTTTTTAAACTAATTGAAATAAAGTATACCAAAGCAACGTATGACTGTAGTTCTTTCATCATAAATATGTTCCATTTGTAGAAAATGCATTTCGCTAGTATGCGGCAAGAATAGCTAGCCATAAATAGTAATTCAAGATTTCAAAGATTTCAATATGAGCCGTTCTAAAGTCACAAAAAAATTCTTTTGATAAACCTTTTATTTGAGTTGATAGATAAATCTGGAAGTTGTGTAAAAATTTTTGTGTATTTTGATCCTAGATTTATTGTTCAAACATGGTCGTATTGTATAAAGGAACATGAGAAGTTCAAAATCCTTCTAACATAAATGAGAAATTATGATCTCTGAGAACTTGCAAAGCTTTATCTGTAGTTGGACATCCAATTTTAGGTTGGCAAAAGGTAAAAGTTCGATAACTCTTTTTTTTTTTTTTTGTAAGTAAGATGTGCACGTATGTGTTGAGTTTAAGATTGTCCAACCTAGACCCAAACCTAACAAAACCATCTAACCGAGAGGAATCTGAACCAAAGGCCATCAAGTTTAATCATTGGATCGGTCAATGGTGGGTGTGTACCAAGAAAACCTGACGATCTCAGGTTGAGTGACAGGTTTCTTGATTTGAACTCTGACTCTGACCAATATGATAACTCCTTCTCCCTTCACCAAGAGTTTTTGTTCTTCATCGTGTGCCAACATGGTTTGCAAATTTGATGAGATCTCTACCCAATCTTGTGAGTCTCCACTGGATACGATAGCTACATCACTACGTGTCAATGCCACCAAATCTAACTTCTTTTCAATTGATTTGGTCATTGTAACTCTTAAGTTGTGGCAGTTGATGATCGATCCATATGCCTGAGGTTGGTAACAATTTGCGTGATTCCAAAACCATTGAGACTAGCTTGATTGCCAAGTTGACCACTCTGACTGACCTATGGATAGCTTAAGCTAAGTCCCACATTGGATATTTACTAGGTAGATCTTGAGCATCTAAGTGATTACGAGGAGCCCTAAATGTAACTTGACAAGTCCTTTTGGGGTATAGACACAAATATGCTACCCTTTCTTCATATCATTACAAATAGAATCAAAACAAACCTAGTACATCATGTGGCTCAAGGGTATTGTAGCACAACGGGGACTTTAACGAGGGTGTTAGAAATTTAAGTGGGAAATATAATGATTCTTTAAATTGTGTAGATTCAAATTAATTGTATTGAATTGAATTGGATTGTATGCGTGTCTTGTGTTATGTTTGGTTGTGTATTGAGACCCAAATCTAGTGTTTACTTAGTAGATCTTATGTGTAAGTGAAGAATTGCTCCTTGCCTATAGGACTGCACATAGATGTCCCTAACACTTCTAACACTTCTAACCAATTAGAAATTTAAGTGGGGAATATTATGACTCTTTAAATTGTGTGGATTCAAATGGATTGGATTGAATTGAATTGGATTGTATGAGTGTTTTGTGTTATGTTTGGTTTTGTATTGAGTCCCGAATCTAGTGTTTACTTAGTAGATCTTATGTATAAGTGAAGACTTGCTCTTTGCCTAGGATTGCACATTGATGTCCCTAACACTCCTAACCTATTTACTTTACTTAGTAGATCTTAGGTATAAGGGAAGACTTGCACCTTGCCTAGGATTGAAAATTGATGTCCCTAACACTCCTAACCAATGCAAGTAAACAATGAACATTAAAGATTTTTGTAAATTGAAAACTTTCCTTCCAAACTCAAGTTTTGGTGAAACCTCAAGTTAAGTCTTAGGGGATGTTAGAATATATAAGTATATTAGAAAAGTATAATTTGCTTTCAATGTTATTGGAGACCAAATCAAGATGTTAATTCTGGTAAAAAAATCGTGGGATTAGCTAATAAATCAGGAAATTGATTGTTGAAAATTGTGGTTTTGAAGCACTCAATATACAATTTAAATTTGAATTATATCATTGAATTTTGTACATAATCTCCATTACAAATATGCAAATATAGATTTCATTGTAAAATATTATCAAGAAAAGTAAATAAGAAAATCTAGTGTTTTGAGCACTTGTCCAGTGGATGTAGCCCACATGGCCAAACCACATAAACTATATTATCTTTTCTCTCTCTTTTTCCCTCCCATTATCACAAAATAAGAAAAGAACAAAATTGCCAATAACTACAACTTTATTCAATATCTTTTTATTAGATACGAATTTTGATAAATCTACCATTAATTGGATTACACATTCTTCTTATATCTTTTATACTTATAAAATTTCCAAAAGAATAAAAATCAATAATTATTTCATTAATCAAATGTTTAAATTTCAAGTTTTTATAGTCTAAAATTATGCATAAAAAAGAAGTTTATAAATCGAATAGTAAATAATATATGATTGATACAGAATTTGACATGCATGTTAAGAACATAAATATTATGCAATCCAACAGTAAGATATTCAAAATATGTAGTCATGTTAATTTTTATATTGAGAGTTATAATTATTGGCTACAACCAAATTTGTAATCAAATTTTGTCCAAAATATCTTTGAATATACACGTTCATATTTAGGAAGAGGCTAGAATATGATAACTGAATTAGTCCCATAAGATTTTGAGGTGGCTCCCTTCCCCTAGTCACCGCATGAATTTGCGGTTGTCACTTATTGACCTATTGAGCACACTGAGTCCAGCAGCCAGAAGTTCTAAGTCATGGTCTACTAATCTTGATAAAATCAGCAATATCGCACGCCTCTAAGGAAAGAGGTCATGTTGTTTCGACACAAACAACTATTGAAATCTCGATTTTCCACAATACAGTACATTGAGGATTACTAACTTCCAAATGCTCTTTAAATCACACCTTTGTTCATTTCTGAAGCTAGGATTTGGCATTTTGCCTTACAGATAAGATAAGGACCTCTTTTTCTAATATTTTGGGTCACTAGCATTCTCTTTGGTGATTGTCACTTCTCAGTATTAGCATCATTTGTTTTGAAATGTCAATTAGAAAATTTGGCAGGTCTAGAGTCTAGTCCCATGAGGGTTGGTCTCCACTCCTTAGCCACCTCCTTCAATTCTGTAGCACATATTCACGTCTTTGTTTTTTAATTATATGGTTTGTGCACATTGAAATGCCTCATGGAAATACTTGTACATTGTATTTAACAAGATTTTCAACTTAGGGCCAAGAGTATGTAATTCAACTGGTTAGCATTTTTTGGTGTTTTTAACGGAAACATTTAGGATTCAAATCAATGGTATAGGATTCTGTGTGCAATTAGTTTATTTGCTTAAATATGTGACAAAATTTTTTAAATAAGAAATAAAGAAACTTGTTATATAAAGTCGTTTTTTATCTCACATTTTAAGAAAATAAATTGACCACAAATAAGTTAGTCAAATACACTACTCCAATTTATTTGCTTAAAGGTGAGACAAAAATGTTTCATCAAATAACAACTTATATTATTGTTTAAAGTTAATTTTTGACTCACCTTTAAGAAAATAAGCTAACCTAGTGCAATGATGCATTTTTTTGACTCACCTTTAAGAAAATAAGCTAACCTAGTGCAATGATGCATCAAATAATTTTCACACCCTTTATGATCATTTCACTTCTACTTTTCCATGATTTTATTCAAATTTTTAGAAGTGTATGTTTGTTTCAATGCATATTTTTACCAAAAACAAAAAGGGAGAATCTATTTTTATTGTTACAAAATGACTAAAATTTAGTCTATTGATTTTTACTTCAATTGTCAAATGACAAATGAGCCCTTCTAGTTTAATTTTTGCCAATTTTAATCCCATACTTTGTCAAAATGAGCCAACAGAACCAAGTCCTATGATCTATGCAAATCTGTTAGTAAATTAAGTTGTTTAAATATAATTTTTTAAGTAGTACTTATCAAACAATAAGATCTATTAAATGACGAATCTCATAAATGCTTTCAACTAGATTTTTAATTTTTAATTTTTTTTAAAAATGTTTAAATGATATCATCTCCAAATTACAAATTTGGACAAAATGATCATATTGACTCATTTCCAATTTACAATTCTTGGTCACTAGATATTGAATTTCAATGGCAGTCTTATTAAATACAAGAACATGAAAATTTGAATTTCCTTCATATATGAAGACTAAAAAGTACTCACAACAAATAGAATTGTATTCAACAAAATCCTGCTAAGTTGCTAACCATCACAAAATCAAAATATTTTTTGTCAGATTTCTCCAATCCCACTTGCCAAATACCACCATAGGGAAGAGTTTGTGTAGCAACATTGGACAGCTCATCCCCAATTTTCCTCACAAACTTTTCAAAGATCCTTTGCAGCCATCAAATTAAGTTAATGAAATCATCAAAACAACAAACTTAGAGACTAAATTGACAAAAATTAAACCTTAGAGAGTAATTTAACAATTGAAGTAATAGTTGAGGAACTAAATTATATTTTAACCATTATATAACTAATTGTACAATTGAAGTAAAAGTTAAGGAACTAAATTAAATTTACACCATTATATAACTAATTGTACAATTGAAAAAGTCAAGGAACTAAATTAAATTTTAACCATTATACAATTAAGGACTCTAAGAGCCGGGTACCCAAAAATCCAATCAAACTTGACATAAGCGTCGGAGAAAAGTCTATCCGTCAAATTGACATTTAATGCTCTAACCTGCCACCACTCCTTCTGCATTATGTACAACCTTGGGACAAGCACCTTAAAAAATCCTTCCTTTAAATCAACTGGTAAATAAATAAACTTATGTACATCCTAAGCTCAAGGAAGAGAGGGACGTATGTTCATCACAACTATTCAACTCATGTTCTTACAAAAAGTATAATAATGGCAAGGTTGGCTCAGAGGAGACTGAGGCAATTGCCTAAGCCCCAAATGGAAGAAGGTCCCCTCTATCTATTTAGGCCTTTTCGCTTAGAAAAAAAAATTGTCCCAAAAATTTTAGTCAATAAAAATTAAGTTTTTTTTGGAAAAAAAAAAATCCACAACAACTTTTATTTCCTCATTGAATGTTGCGCATTCTCTTAAATTTGAATTCTATCTACCGTAGTTAAGATTGTACAAATTTTTACTCTCCCGAGAGCAGAAGTTGAGGAGTCTAACAAATTCAAATTCAAAATTAAAATTAATACTAGTTTTATGGAGTATGGACAAGTTAATTAATGAAATCCAATACTATCTCTAAAATTAAATAAATAAACTTTATATTTATCTTCATTCTTGAAGGAATATCTACCCTTCTTCTCTGCTTACCTCTTGCTGCTCTGCATCTTGATTATCTTTCAGCTTTCCTTTTTTTTTTTTTTTTTCTTTAGTTGCTCATAAATCGGTTGTACATTCATTTCAAGTTGACTTTTATTTACACTCCTCTTTTTGATCTTCTTCTTCATGTTTTATTTTACCATTGCAAAGTTATTTTCTCCCTTTTGTTGTTCTTGGTGGTGAATGGAAGAGTAACTTTATCTCTATATTTTTATTATTATTTATTGCTGAGTATGAGGTCCTCTAAAACTCATTGACTTAATGTTACGTACTCAATGCTTATCCTAATTTATCAATATTTTTTTTATATTTAGATTTAGGTTTTCTCTTTTTTACACACGTGACGTACGTGTATAGAAGCCTCTCTATATATAATTTTTTTTTTTCTTTCTATTTAATCAACTAGATTTCTGTCTCAAAAAAAAAATCAACTAGATTTCGAAGTTTCTCTCTTTTACACGTGTTACTTGTGTACTACTCTTTATAGCGAAATTAGATATGTTGCTAGGCCAGATGTGATTACTGTAAAATGTAAAAGATCTCTATTCATTTATCACATCAAAAACTAAATTATTAAATTTATATTTCGAAAGAAGCAGAAAAATAGTTTAATTATTAAAAAAAATAAAAAAATTAAATTAATATTTAAATATAAAAAGCAGGGAGTTTGCTATCAATCTTGGTTGGTCTTTCATTCCAAAACCTTTTACCACCACACATTTCACATTAGTGGAGGGAATGTGCAGAATAGATGTGAATAGCGATTGAAAATAGTAAGTTAGGAACTGCTTCAAAGATTTAAGAAAAGTAACATCTCAAGTTTTAAAAACTCGAGATTCAAGTTAAAAAGCGAGTGTTATAAAGTCGCTTTGCAGTTGTTGTGAACTGCTGAGGTGGCAAAAACTGCCACGTAGATTTCGAGTCTTAAAGACTCGATTTTTACATAGTAAAAACCGAGTCTTTAAAACTCGAGATTTAATTAAACAAATGCCTGCTTTTTAATAAAATTTTGAATAGAACTCGAGTCTATAAGACTCGAGTTTCTCTGGGACTAAGTATTAAACACGCGTTCTACATAATTTTATTTAGTCCACACTCAGCCTCACTAACCTCTCACCCAAAAACAGAGCATCCTCAACTCTCACCATACACTCAGCCTCACTAACTCTCACACCTCTCACTCTCACTCACCATATTGCCTCTCTCACTACTCTTCCCTCTCAACAATTTCATATTTCAGGTAAGAGTTTTTTGATTTGATTGTTATTGTAGTTGGGTATTAGTTGTCTATGGGTTTTGCCACTAAGAGAACTTTCCAATGGTTCTTAATATCTTTAAATCTTTTTATTGACTTCTTATCACAATTCATGTTCCCATTCTGTGCTGCCAAACGCTGCGTTGATTGTTATTGTAGTTGGGTATTAGTTGTCTATGGGTTTTGCCACTAAGAGAACTTTCCAATGGTTCTTAATATCTTTAAATCTTTTTATTGACTTCTTATCACAATTCATGTTCCCATTCTGTGTTGCCAAACGCTGCGTTAATTTATTTGTTTTGAGTTTTGTTATCTGATTTATTCTGAGCTGTAACAAAATTTATTTATTCTAAAGATTTTGGGCTTTTGACTTACCAACATATGTAAGATATAAGCTCATATTACACCTGGTGTAACTTTTTTCAATGTTGCACTATTAAGTTAATAACTTTCATTGGATTTCCATGCTTGCAAAATTCGCAGATGATTAGATATATATGTAAATTTCAAGGGTTTTTTTTTTTTGTGCTTTAAAAATGTTCGCAAAAATATGAGTTTATGGATTAGAATTAAATAATGTTTGAGTAAAGTGTTTGATTAAATTGAGAAAACTTTCCAATGGTTCTTAGTGTCTTTCGGTCCATGGGTATTAGTTGTAGTTTTTTACCATATGGTTCTTTGTATTTGATTAATGGGTTAAACATGCTGCCAGCCTTAGCGTATTGGAAATTCCTCTTAAGATCAACTTTAACCTGCTTTCAAGCATCTAAGAAGTAAATATTTGTCCAATAGCAAGGTTAGAAATTTAAGGTAATCAAGGTTCTGGTATCTTCCGTTTTGTTCAATAATAAGCTCACTACTTCTTTTTGATAAAAGGTTAGAAAATACGCTATCTACTTCTAGTACAGGTTAATATAGATGTGTATGTGTGAAAAAAATATTATGGACTTTAATCTTGTAACGACTTTTCACGGAATCATTACCAAAGTGCTTTGTACAGAATAGCAGAGGTTCTCTTATTCTTTTTCGAAGGGGCTTTTGTTGAGAACAGTCACAATCTTGAAGTAGATTTAATTTGTAATGAGTGTGTATCGTGTGTTTATTAGGCTAAAAGGTCCACTCTGATGTGATTATTAAAGGTAGTCTTGGAATCTAATAAAATAGTTGACTGGGATTTCAGTTGATACTAATGTCTTAAGCATGAAATATGTTGGAAATACTAAAAAGGTCTCGATTCTTTTTTTTTGGGGGGGGGGGGGTTGTATGTGTTACAAAAAATTTGGCTGTGTTTGTGTTACAAAATTATATGATATATCTTTTGCAATTATCTAGTCCCCCATTATTTTTTGCAATTTTGTATGTGTTACAAAAAATTACGTTTGCAATTATCTTTTGCTTTACATGTGTTTGCCTCTCATACCATCCTGTTGTAATTAGCCTCTTGTATATAGGAAGGACAGATGGATTTGTATATGTCCAATTGTTAAATATAGTCGTACTACAGCCAAAATTTTAGGAAAAAATGTTCAATTTGTATCATGAAAAGCAAATTAAAAAAATTTCTCGGCCACTTCTTTTTATTAGAAAGTTAAAGACCTGCTTCAAGTTTCTTTTAGATCAGGGAACTTGAAAATGTTTGTTAACTAACATAGTAACTTGACTTTCACAAGTTCACAATGCTTGAAATTGATATAATCATATATTATCACGGTGGTCCGTTGAAGAATGCCAATGCGAACAAGGGATTGCCATTTGAAGAGCCGGGTATAAAGACCTATTATACCCAAATTGATCATAGGTTGAAGACCCTTGACGAATTGAAGATGATGGTTATGGAAGAGTTGTGTGAGAATCCTGTTGTGCACAACATACAAATTACTTATCGTATGCCAAATGAAATCCTGAAGCACCGGATTAATTACAAGTATATGGCAATAAAAGCAGACAAACATGTGAAGATCATGTTTGACAAGTTGGAGAGAATACTTGAAGTAACTAACATTGAGTTGTACATATTGTTGGAGCCACGTGCAGAAGTTGGTATCGAGGAAATCCAACAAACACAAACAAGTTTAGAAGTTACAGTTTCGGATGCTCAATATGAGTATTTTACACATGTAGAGCATGATGATGTTCATGCCGATGATGATGAGGATGAGGATGAGGATGATGATGATAATGACAATGAGGATGAGGATGAGGATGAGGATGATGATGATGATGACAACTAGGTTGATGAGAGTATTGCCATTGACGGTGAAGATTTTGGCGATAGAGATGAGATTGAAGACAGGATTGAATAAGGGGACTTTAGGGACTTTGAGAGGGACATTGATGATGATGATGAGACATTGGATGGTAGTGAACCTGATACAGACAATGTTCTTAGTGTCCAAAACATTACAGACACAATCCCTGCCTACTCACCACCTGCCTTGTCATTTTCTGAAAATACTTAGGAAAATATGGTTGATCCTTCACATATTGAGACACCATTTGTGTCTACTTGGAGAGAGGGGATGAATTTGTGCAAAGGCTTGACTTTTGCCAATAAAGTGGAGGTGCAGCGCATATTAACAAAGTGTGTCCCAAGGAAAACAAACATTTTATGATCAGTAGGTCGACCACAACAAAACTTTGTGCGAAATGCGTGGATGAGTCATGCAAGTGGTATGTCTGCGCAGTCATGAAGCCCAAGTTCCACAGACTATGGATGGTCACCGTGTACAAGAGTCTTCACACGTGTATACAGATTGGGGTGCGAAATGATGGTAGAATGATGAGTTATAATTTTATTGCAGATGCCATCCTTAAGAAGTTATGTGAGGATCACACTACCCCAATTAAGCATCTCAGATCTATGATAGAGTCGAAATATGAGGGACAGAAGCATTCTTACTACAAGGTATAGGATGCGAAACAAAAGACGATTAGGAAGATGTTTGGGAATTGGGAAGAGTCTTACCAAAGGTTGCAAAAGTTGCTAATGGCATATATTGATCAGGATTCGACTACCCAGGTGTTCTATCGTACCACATCCATCGGTGAAGATGACATAGTATTTTTGAATTATGTGTTTTGGTCTTTCGGTCCAAGCATTGATGGATTCAAATATTACAAGCTGGTTATCAGTATTGATGGGACCCATCTATATGGTAAATATCAGGGAAAGTTGTTGGTTGCAATGGCAACCGACGCTAACAACAAGATATTCCCTCTCGCCTTTGCTATTGTGGATTCTGAGTCAGGATCCAGTTGGAGGTGATTTTTACAATGCCTCAGAGATGTGATTGGCCACATGATACCTAATGAAGGCATTTGCATAATTTTTGA
This sequence comes from Quercus lobata, assembly GCF_001633185.2. Taxonomy (NCBI): domain Eukaryota; kingdom Viridiplantae; phylum Streptophyta; class Magnoliopsida; order Fagales; family Fagaceae; genus Quercus; species Quercus lobata. Next base: position 858,872 of record NC_044906.1, on the reverse strand, counting down.
CCGATATCTCGGTATCAAAAATGCCATTGCAAATTGGCCTAGAAGGGATGATGGAAGACCACGGGTATTTCATAGATACTACTAGCAACTTCAACACACATTTTCAGAACTCAACTCTAAAGTCAGTGGCGTTGAAAGCAGGATATGTTAGTCAAGTAGTGAAATTTGATACCATAATGGAGACCATTAAGCAGGTGGAAATTGAGACCATTAGAAATAAGAAGAAGGTGACAGGGAAGGATGGCAAGGAAAAGAATCAAGATTATCTTCCATACATATACCTAATGGGCGAGTCTGTGGATATGTGGACCCAGTCACATGATGGTGGGAGACGTTTTGGGACAATGACAACCAATATATCAGAGTGCTTCAATGGTGTACTGAAAGGTGCATGGGGCCTTCCTATTGCCGCGTTGGTTGAGTTCATTTGGAACAAGCTTGTTCAATATTTCCACGACCGTCACAAAGAATACCATTTTGAGTTCTCAGAGGGTAAGAAATGGAGTGAATATGCCTTCTCCATGTGGGATGGAAATAAGCGTAAATCTGAGAAACACTATCTCAAGCCATTTAGCAATGAAGAGTTGATATTTCAAGTAGTTACACAACTCAACACGTGTAACGCAGGAGGGGGAAACCACAATTATGAAGTTTGTTACAGGAAAGAACATGCAGTTGTGGGAAATGGCAAAACATAGGGATCCCGTGTTCACATGCAATTAGAGTATGTGACTATTTACATATTGATTCGACCACATATATTCACCCATGTTATGGTTTGAACAATGCAATTAACACTTATGAGCATGCATTTGTGGTTTCGAAGTCACAATCATTGTGGAGGGATCCTATAGGGCCAAAGTAGTTGCCTAATCCAGCATTGTTGCAGGCCAAAGGTCGATCAGTGAAGTCTAGAATAAGGAATGAGATGGATAGAGTGAGGAATAAGGATCGAGAACCGGGATGGCGGAGGGAGGACGTAGATTTGATAAAGAGTCAACCCAAGCAGACATGAGGACTGTGTCATACTTCCAGGCATAACCGCAAAAAATGTTCGCAGTCCCATGGCGCTTCCACAAGCGGTTATGTTCCACACTAGGTAAGTAGATGGCAAATACTTATGCATCAGTTAAATATTTTTTGTTCATTCCATGTTAACCTAATGTTTACTATCTTCTCTCCTAACGTGATTACTCTACGTTTTTCAGGCATGCTTCCATGGACGATGTTTTTGTCGTGCGGACCACCGATCTTAGGAAAAGTGACTACGTTGTATTGGCTCTATGTGAACTTTTTGGTTTTTGTTGAATGTACTTATAATTCTCTATTCAATGTACCTCTATGAAGATTGTGATTTGAGTAGTATGGTTAGAACTACAAATTAAGCGCGGTTGGGCATGTTTAGAATGTTGATATTGAGAATGCCTTTTGCTACGATGTAAGTGCATTTGCATTGTAAAACCATGTTATGCAGAGAGCATAAAAGTTTCTAAGTTTGGTGCGTACTGAGAACGCGTTTTGATGTAATTTAAGTGCATTTACATTCTCAGCTTCTCTGCCTCTCAATAAGTGTTTATGGATTACATTCTCAGCTTCTCTATCTTTGTTTCTTAGCAGGTGCATGCACACGTTTCAGTTTTTGGTTTGTCTACATGACCAGGAAAAAAAAAAAAAAAAAATTCCCAGTGAATGATTCAGGAATGAGCAGAGGAAAACAAAGCAAAACAACAACCCAAAAAAAAAAAAAAAAAAAATTCCCCAATGGAACTCGAGCCTATGAAACTCGAGTTCTTTGAAATGATAAATTTCAGAATTTATGTGAAAAAAATACAACCAGTTACAAAAGTAGCTATGCCCTGTAGTAGGGGATTCTATACAAGCAAGGAACAAGACGCTAATAGAGTAAACACAACCAAAATGAGGATGCCAGTGAATAAGATAGGGGGAAAGAAAAATATGAATTGAAGAAAAATTCATGTCGGCCAATGGCCTTTGGGCTTGATGGCACTTCCATGTTGGGTGGTGGGTAAGATCAAAGGTTGATGTCCTGTTGGGTGCATTAATAAAAAAAAATATATATATATGGGAGAGACTAGAGCAGCAATGCCTTCTAAAGAGGAGGAGGTAAGAGTGCAGAGAATAAAAGCAATGGACCTTATCTATAGGTTGTAGAATTTTTTTTGCAGTAAGCAAAACTTCACAAAAAAATCAAACCTGTAAAGAAATTTATAGGACTCAATTTTCCTAATATAGAAAGAGTCCAAATAACTAATTGAATTCAAAGAAGGAAGCAAGAAAAAATATGAACCGATAATGATCGGAAGTCCAACATAATAGAAACATCTTAACAGGAAGAAAAACAGCACCGTTTATAGGCATGTTAGAAAAGAAATAGAACCTTCTTACCATAGAAACTCTCAAGTAATACTTCATAAATGTGTGAATCCACTAATTTCCTAGAATACACCTAGGCTAATATAATAATAATAATAATAATAATAATAATAATAATAAAAAAAAAAAAAAATATATATATATATATATATAATAAAATCAAATCAAATCAAATAAAAAAACAGCTCTAACAAGTAACAACTACAATGAAGGAAAAATTACGAAATTCCCAAACAAAGTTTCTAAGATGCAACCCCACATCAGAATTTTCACATCAAACATCATAAACTACGGACACCTTACAAGCTAAAGAGAATATCAACTACAAAACACTGAAAGAGTCCATATATATATATATATTGCAAGAATCTAAACTCCAAATAGATATTACAAAACCCTTAAGTCACTCACTTCATCTGGTGGAAGCCGAAACAACTGACGATACTCTTCACTCTTCAATGACGTTGGAGAGACTGTAATAGAAAAGTAGAAGAGCTAAATAATGTTAGAACATAACATTCAAAACATATCTGCTTATCAACAAAACTGAACTGTGTCCCTCATTTGTTACATATTTCATATTCCCATCTATGAGCTATGTCCTGTATCTGTGACATGTTAAGCATTGCAAAGTGTGTTTGGGTTAATCAATTTACCCTAACACATGCTTAGCATTTATACTAACAAATTTAGTACATTATTACACATTTACCTCTTAACCTAAGAAGCATGGATACAAACACAGCACAAGACATAGTGACACAACAATTCTGAAAAAAATAGCACAAGACACAACAGTAACATAGCAATTAATTAATTAATATTTTGTGTATTTTACATTTTTAAACAAGTTTAATATTAGGCTTTTGTTAATGAGTGCTGTAAGAGCAAAACCTTTTTTTTTAGGAAGGGCTTGAACCTTCGACGTTGTGGTTAACAGCCACATGCTCTAAGCTCTAAGAGCAAAAGTTAAGGTGCATTCAGCTTTTTTTACTACAAAAAGCCTTATTCCCAAATTTTGGGATTTGCTAAAAACCCTCAACAGATTAGTTAGCATCAGCCACATGTATTTTTTTTGTTCACAGCTTGTTTGACAGAGAGAAAATTTGATAAGCCCGGTCTTCAGAAAGAAAATAATTCAAAGCCTCTTCCGGAAGCCACTGACTCTCAAACCATCCAAAGCAACCAAAAAGAAAATTAAATGAAAGAAGAAGAAGAAGGCAGAACATATGAAGGCAACTAATGGCAAGAATGCTGATGCGATGAGAGCAGCAGTGAAGGTCTAAGACCACTGCCAATGGGCTGAGACCAGTGCTGGCCACGTCAAAAATCCTACTCTCTTTTCCTTTTTCTTTTTCTTTTTTAATTGATTTCATCTCTGTGTTGCAATTATGTCCGAAACATGTCTTGATTGTGTCCAAAAAGAATCTTTGGACACCACATCAACACATAAGCAACCGTCTCTAAGGCATGTCTATATCAAATATGGACACGCTAAGCTTTTTAAATTGTTCGTGCTTCCTTACTCTTAACATGTAAATACTACTCATAACACAATCACTCAAACTAGGACATACATATCATATAATCCCAGCTGGCCATATAGTAAATCCAATCAAATCTTGCATTAGGGTTTAGTAAACATATCTGCATATTGAGCTCCTATAGAAACATATGGCAAGACAATCACTCTATTTTCCACTTTTTCCTAACAACATGGATTGTTTTGTAATTTACAAATATAAAGCAACACCAAAACAGCAGTATTACAAGTTATAAAAAGTGACCTTTTTATCGTTGAAGAAGTTGGCATCAAATAACTCAAATGCACATCTAAGGGATGCAACGTCATTACTCTTTTCCGGACACTCACCATTCTTCTTACTGTCCTGATCAAACAACACAAGATTAATCTATTACAGAATGTGGTAGACAAGCAGCTGTACCTGTACTTTGCCTTATAGTTTAATCGGCGTTACTTGAATGTGAAACTATCCAAATGTACCTCAACTTTCTGATGGAACATTTTCCAGATTTTTTTATAGGTTCTCACCTCTTTTATTTAAGTTAGGTGCAAAAACAAATGGAGTTTAGCACCACAGTAAGTACTTAAAGCATTGGTGATTTCCAGTTTAGCATAGACTGACATAGAGTGACACCACTAAACAAGATAGTTAACAAACCTCTTTTTCAAGGTTCACGAATTTTGCGATTTTTAACCCTCGTGTAATGTTTGGGCGGGGGAGGAGGCTGCGGCGCATCATCCTTAGGCTCATCATCGTGCTGCAAAAAGGACAAATTTATAAAAGAGCCATTACTGAAGGATGAATTTATAAAAGAGCCATTACTAAAGCATAAAGATCGATTCATCTCTAATCTTACAAAGGGCAGCTCCATCCATCAATTAAAAGAATGCAGTAATGCATATTGAGAAGTTGATATTATGGTCCAATTCCATGACTTTAGCACTTACTCAAGGTTCACCAATTTTGTGTTTTTTGGCCCTCGTGTAATGTTTGGGCAGGGGAGGAGGCTGCGGGGCATCATCCTTAGGCTCATCATCATGCTGCAAATTCCATTAGATGCATGCAATCAATATTCGGTATAATGATAAGAACAAATTGAACTAGAAAATATATCATTGCATTCTAATTAATGTTATCATACCATAGAGCTGCCTTGGTGTCCTATTTTGTGTCCACTTGTCCCACAAGTGGGTGCTCTTCTAATGCGTTGCGGTCTACCTCGTGGGGGTAAGGGCTGATGAGAGGGATGCTCGTCCGGTACATCAGTATGTAGCTATAGAGTGTCAATCCCAACCGAAGGTCCTAGAGGGTTAGATGAGGAGGCGATAGGTGGGTAATGATGCTCTATGTAGAGGCCAGGAGTGGGTGCAATAGAGCTGGTGGGTGGGTATGAGGGTATCTTGGGGAGTATAGGAGGGGTCAAATTTTGATCAATACTGACATCAAAATTGGACTGCGATGGTGGGCTGGGTGAAGGGACCTTGGGCTAAGGAGATGCATTTGGGATGGGTGGAGGGACCTCAGGCTGAGGAGATGCGTGTGGGATGGGTGGAGGCATCTCAGGACTAGTTACAACCCGAGGGGTTATTGCACGTCAACCACGGCCCCTGATTGCACTTGTGCTTGGGCTTGCTGTAGCAAGCTGACCACGACCCCTAGCTGCGCTTGTGCTTGGGCTTGCAGTAGCACGCTGACCATGGGTCGGTGTACCTACAGGCGCTGCGCTTGTGCTTGGGGTTGCAATAGCTGCTAGTTCAGTCTCATGCCCATTGTTTGCCTGCCCATTTGCTGCAGGACCACCACCAAGGCCAGCCACATTATTTAGGACACGCCGGACATGGTTGTGAGCTTGGCTGCCTTCAGGAAGCATCTCCAACAGCACTAAATGGCTTTGAATCTGAAACGGAGAAAGAACCAGTACGATCAGATTTGAGACATTTATGTATCAATTAATGAATGGATAATATAATACTTATTAATCTACTCAAATACTCAACTCAAAACTAACAGTTCTATTAGAATAGTATATGTATCAGAAACTCTTTAATTAGATGTCAGTCAAATCAAACCAGATTTGCTGAAAAATTCATAGAAATTGATTCTACGTTCATACATGTACTCAAGTAAAACGAAGTAGGCAATAAAATGTAATTAGAACACATTACCATTATATCTAATTTAGCGCTGTTGGGGTCGACATACTTTCGAGTGACCAGACGATACCAGAGGTAATAGGCATGATTGTGGGGCATCTTACCAATTTGAGGAGGTGCATGACAAACTTGTTGTCGTCTCATTTCCCATGAAATGATATACAGTCCATGCTCCTCCCTCCAATTCTTTTCCACCTTCCCACGTAAGTCTATTTTATGCAGTCTATCATCGTAGACAACATCATCAGGCCGCTCCTGCGCCAAGCCAAACTGTCGAAGGACATGGTCCGGGTGGTGTCTCTCTACTATGCAAAAACACACAAGTGGCACCCTTGCTGTCCACGTATCCCTCCCTGCAACGCAGAACTCAGGAAGGTGGCCGAAGTCTACCTCGTATGGCTACCACACAATCTACAATAGAAACAAAAAACAATTATCATAGCATCTTAAAATGTGAAACAAGGGAGAATACATAGATAAAGGGAAAAACAAAAATTATAACAAAAGATATGTTAAAGGATAAAGCAATCATATTCTTAAGGAAAATTATCATAACCTAACAGAATTTTTGAATATTATTACCTGGTCTGGCTACATTGTAACTAATTGCTCGCGATAGTAGATCAAGGCCGTGCTGGATGGCCTACTCTTCGGGCTTGGCACCCGCACCCACCTATAGTTATGAGCAAATAACATAAAAATGATAATACAATTTAGTTACTAAAAAGAGTATATTGCATAACACACTAAATATCAGGAAAGGACTTAAATGCAAGTGGAGCATGTGGCTATGGGCCATAATCACATCCAGGTGGGGGCTCTATCCTCGGGCATAAGAATGGCAACCTTGCCCATGCCCAATACTGGACCAAGGTGCATGCCCCACCAATCTGCGATGCCCCTTTCTCGCTTGCCTGACATAACTCCTTGTACAACCAGGCCAGGCAACCACTACCCCAACTATAATGTCGCGGATCATGAAGGTTGTACATGAAGTCCAGGAACATCAGATGCACCCTATCTCCTGACTTGTCCATGAAAAGTTTATCCCCTACTAGCGCTAAAATATAGCACCGGGCATATTGGTGTATCTGCATCTCCGTTGCGTCATGAGGCAGTGGCGCTACAATGGCCTCAACAAGTCGGCTAATGAGAATTCTTTGCCCCACCAAAGTTTTATTGTCATTCGGCGGAGTAAAACCAAGCAACTCACTACACAATTGACTCCAATCCCCATCCACCATAACAGTCGGCCCAACCAAGACCTCATCGTCTATAGGAAGTCCGAAAATTATCTCCACATTGTAGGGTGATTGACATCTCACCATGTGGAAGATGGAACGTATGAGTCTCTAACCGCCATCGCTCAACTAGGGCCAATATTAGGCAATGACCTATCTCTCTGGAAGGGGCTCTAAACAATCCTTCTAGCCTTAACAATTTGATAATATCAATCACTCGATTATCTTGCATCTGAATGTTTGCCATCTCCTTAGTGCGACCAACGCACGTAACTGGGCCCGAGTCCTACAAAATCGATAAAAATTATAGCGGTTGTTAGAACTAGAAATACAACTTTGAAAGAACTTGCTAACTAAAAGTCAAAGGCAACGTAAAAATTAAAGCAGTTATTAGAACTAGAAATTTCACCTCGCCATTCCAAATGGCCTCTGATTGATGATATGGTTGTCGCATCAACAATGACCTCTGAAGTGGACCGGGGTGCAAGATCTCTAGCTCCTCATTGATCCGAGGCTCCATACTGCAAAGAGTGCTACTGTGAGATCATTAATAGTGTAGTGGCAAAGGAGTGCTATTCTACATGAAAGGAAAATCTATACTGAAGAGCAGCTTATTGGCATTATTTAAAAAAGGATGCTAAAACAATGATGAGTTAATAAGACAACTTTGTTTATAGAAAACTCAAAAACAATGATGAGTAATTATGTCAAAATGCTTGAGAAGCATTAATAAACACAATGTGCTTCTTCATATAGTAGTTCATTTTGTTGTTCTAAAAACACATGGAAAGATTGTCAAATTAAGTAGAATGTAACAGAAGCTTTAACTTCTTCACTATAAAGATCACTAATAGAAACACCTGTCCATAGAATCTTCAGCCATAATGTTGAGTGGGATTAGCTACAATAGAAATGTTTTTTGGTAATGGTGGAAGAATTGAGCACATTTGACAAATCAAATTGCTTCAGACTAGTAAAAACTGTTAAAGGATCCTCTAATTTTCCAGTTTCATAGGATGGCAGAGGATAGCACCAAAATGCAGTACCAAATTGATAGAAAGAATGAGTTTACGACTTGGAAAGATGGGCAAGGCTAAGTCTCTTAGTGCAAGCTAGGGTTGTTTCAACTCTTCAAGAGACAAAATCTTGGAAAATGCCTCTCAGTTATGCTTTCTTGTTGATTATAAAACATGACTATACTATTTTTTTGATAAGTAATTATAACAGATGACTACAATATGCACTACCTTGTCTATTTATAGTTACACAAGGATGCATGCCATTGGCTAACTGCAATGCTTTAAATATATATATATATATATATATATATATATATAAAATAAAGATTTATGTACTATATGTGGGACCTACACAAAGTGAGTGTGATGGTGAATGGTCTTACTAGAGTACCAGTGTAGTACAAGGCAATTGATTCTTCCATTTTTCATTTTATTTAATTAAACACAAGCTTGACCAAGTTGAGATTTAATTGGTTTGGTCGAAGTAAACCTAGAGTGGGAATATGGATTATATTTTAGTACTAGGAGGCTACTGGCTAATAAGGGCTAAGGAATGGCATCATTAATATTGCAGTGATATCGTACTAATAATTGCTATTTGATGAAACCTATATCACTACGTTTTAATACTAACTAGTCGCTAACCCGTGCGATGCACGGGAAAACTATTGTGTACGAAGATTTAAACAATACTTTGTTTTTTCATCTTTGATTTCACATTAGGATTCCTATCCTTGATATGAAACATTAAATTACGAAATGGAAAATATAAATCAAACTTAAATTAAAATTAAAATTAGGATTTCAATCCTTACATCCTCAAATATCTAATAAATGCTAAAATATCAATTTCCAATAAATTGAAAGACAACTTTAAAGTACTTTTTGTATCTTCTTCCATTGTTGTTCTTACATTTATTTGAAGTACCACTAATATAAGGTTGTCAATAAATTACGTTGAGAAATGTATTACAATATGCAGAAGTTAGATATCAAATTTGTAATTTTGCTATATTAAAAAAAAAAATGCACTTCTCAAGCTTAATTTTTTTGTCAGTTTCTATAACAGAGTCAAAAACTTTCTTAACCATATAGAATTCCCATCTAAACTTGAGATTATATTCATTTAATTATATTTGGAAAATAAATGTTTTTCCATTCAGCTTCCATCAACTTCCATATACTTGAGAATCCCATCCGAGGCTCTACTTCCTTCGAGCTTAATCTCAGTGGTCTGCTTGGGCTACAATCTTCGGTCTTTCCTTAAGCTTCTTGAGTTTGATATGATCCTTCCACATTCGCCTTTCCAATTCTTTTGCTTCAATCTCTTCTTCATTGGCTTACCCTTCTTAGGAATGATACCATAGACAAAGCTGCGAGCTTTGTAAACTTCCATCAACTTCAGCATATACTTGAGAATCCCATCTTGTGCTCTACTTCCTCCGAGCTTGATCTCAGTGGACTATTTGGGCTTCTACTTCTCTGTAGCTTGTTGGGCTAAAATCTTCGGTCTTTCCTTAAGCCTCTTGAGTTTGATACGATCCTTCCACATTCGCCTTATCTGCTATGTTGTCACACTTTAACTAAGTCATCAACTTCTAAATCCAAACTGTTGCCCAAAGTGTCACCAACCAACATAAGGTGGTTCATTGAATCAAATTACAACAACCCTCTGGTTGATGAGAAAAGCACTTGGAAAAAAAAAAAAAAACAAACAAAATCATTAATCTTACTAATTTTGTTTCACTCCCCAAGCTATACAGCCACTCTAGGACTAAAACGAAAAGTTGTACCAGGCTCCCTAATAGCACAGGGTTCTGTTACATTGAACATCAAAATCAATCCACAGTCAAAAACCCAAATTAATTTTCTATTCCTCCCTCATCTCAAAAACCAAACAAAACATAATTATTGTTGAAAGCTAATGAATTCACAAATATTGTGCCAAATAGCCCCTTTTCTTTATTCAATCAAACCCATCTTCCTGATGACCCCAAACCTATAAAAATCCCTAAAAAGTCTTAGATTACAACAATTCAAATATTAATATACAAGACCCAACATCCTATAATAGATTTATAAACAAACATACATTTCAAAAAAAAAAAAAAAAATATATATATATATATATATATATAAAACCCCAATTCTCAGAATTTCCAAAAACCGAATCTTTTAAACAGATAGAAATGAATCAAACTCAAATTCTATAAAATTATTAAATTACACGTAAAACAGGTCCACAACAGAATTAATTCAAAGGACCAGATTAAGTTTTACAACAATTTCAGTAGCCATAAAACAAAGTGGTTGACAAATGACAGCAAAAGTTATACTCTTACACTACATGTTCGTTGAAATCACACAGGATAAGACCCAACCCAAATACTTACACACAACAATGACAGAAAATACTTACACATACCTACACACATAGTCGTTGAAATCACACAGGAGAAGACCCAACCCAAAAATCTAGGCTCGCATGATGCATGCAACGTAAATAACCTCAAAATCTTTAAATTAATCCCTATCTACCAAAAAAAAAAAATACTGGTGCAAGCCAAACAGCCAGATAGCAGAGCAAGCTATGCATCATTCTGTACAGCATATTGCTGCAACCTCCAACCTCCATATACAACACAAAGACTGATATTGTTACAGCAAAAGAGAATCCAAATTATAGCAAAATCACCTGTACAAAACTATACAAATGAATCCAGTCCATTCCATTACTTGGACTTAAGGGATATTAGAATTGAGACTCCAATTCCTGCATAAGACTCTATCAAGAATTAAGTCATCATAAATGGGGCCACTCTCCACTCTATTAAGTAGAGTAGATGGAAAAATTAAATAGTAAAATAGTGGAATTAGAGACATTTTTCTTCTTCTTTTTTTGCTTTTGATAAACGAAATTACAGACATTACTTATCATGCGAAATGAACAAATCCAAGATGCGAAAAGGAAAAAAGAATATGATACTTCCTACTTAACTTAGTCAAGGTAGCTAGGATAGGGAAAAGTTTGTTTTCTTTATAATAACAAAACCCTTGCCCTGCAGAATTTTAAGTAGATTTTGGTGTTCTTTTATTATGCATACATTATACCAAGAATAGCTTATTGCATCAGGAATTTGTAAAAAAAGATTTTTTGTAGTCTATGAAACTTAGACTGTATGAGGTGTTTTTGAGTGTGAGGTTGGGCAAATGAAAATTTTACAGATCCAAAAAATTATGCATATGTTTCCTAAAACTTCCTAAGGATCTAAGTAGACCCTTAATATTGTCCAAGATTGTTTCACATAAATTCTCCCAATAATCTAAGCTAGAAAAATATATCATTGCATTAGTCTTGCATTGTGTTATGCTGAGAAAGAAAATAATGACTTGGGCAAAAGGAGAAATTTAAATACCTGAACTTGTTTGCAGGTAAAAAAATTTCTTACCTCTCCCTAACTGGATAATCATCAAATAACCCTACAGGCACATTCAAAATTTGGGAAATACACTTGGAAATAACACAGAGAAAAAAAAAATCTATAAAAGAAAAGAGAGAGTAGAAGATGGACTCACCACATTGTTTTTGTATTACCATTGCGCAAACAAATTTGGAGCTTCTCTTATTTGGTTTGTTATCACATGTAGCTCTTGAATTTCAATCATTTGCAGCTGAAGAGAACAGAACATTCCATTTTATTGTTGCTTCTTAAAGTATAACTGGAAATTTAAGAGAGAGAGAGAGAGAGAAAAAATTGAAAGGGAATTTGGCAATCTTTGATAATTGTTTGGTCGATTCAATATGAGAAAACTTACGGTTGGGATCTATCTTGGACCAATCTACATAGCTAGGGACGGATTTTAATAGCGTCATCACCAAAACATCAAATATGGGAAATTTTGGATCACTCTAATTCACTTTTTATTAATTTGGGGCAACCCCTCATATCATATGGGAAATAAGTCCACATGAACTATTTAGCCTCTCTCTTTAAACAATATCTACATAAACCCATATATGACCCACAACACAAAAGAGTTAGAACTCCAATTAAAACACCCAGTTGGCATATCCCTAGCAAGAGCTATCCCATATGTTAACCAAACCAAATTGTTGAGGTATCCAAACAACAGCACTACACGAAGAAATCAGAATCACACTGACCCATATACGACCCACAACACAAAAGAGGTAGAGCTCCAATTAAAAAACACAACAATCTAAAATTCAACATCCTTAAAAAAATCAAATATAAAGAAAAATCAACATAACAATCATCCATATCAAAGCATGAAAGAGGCAGTAACAAATTTTTAAAAGAAAAAAAAAATTCAATCAAAATAATATAATCCTTACATTAAATAATTATGCGGGGCAATCACAAGAATAGAGCACAAATACCTGAATTGAATCATCCACCTTTTGTCAGTATTAATATATTGTGAGGAGAGGAAGAGACAAAGAAGGAAAGACAAAGAGACTGTTGTTATAGGTTGGCGTTAGCAAAAGCTGAAGGGTTGCCGTTGAGGAATTTAAACCACTGAAAAATTAACACTAATGAAGGGTTGCCGTTTAAAAGGTGGGGAGACAGAATCGTGAAACACAGTAAACCAAAAGGTGAGAAGACAGAAGGGTATTTGAAATCGTGACACAAGCTGAGGCTTAGGCTTGGGCTGGGGCTTGGGCTTGAGCTTTATTATGGAATTAAAGCTATAAAGACTGGACTTTATAATGGAGATAAAACAGAATTATTGGCTGGGGCTTGGGCTTGAGCTTTATTATGGAATTAAAGCTATAAAGACTGGACTTTATAATGGAGATAAAACAGAATTATTTTCATTTTTTTAGTATTTTAAATATAAAGATTGGACTTTATAATGGAGATAAAACAGAATTATTTTCATTTTTTTAGTATTTTAGAATTTAGGAAAATTATTTTAAAATTATAGGAGAAATTCAAGAAAAAAGATGGTAATGACATGACTGCTGACATGGCTCAACGTGAGCGTAACAACATTAATTGTTACGCTTCAGTTTTTAGTATTATATAGATTAGTTGCTGACAAATACTATTAGATTTTCTTTTGAGTAATCTCATTAATTCATTGGATATTTTATATTTCACATATCAAATGATTCATCCAGTCAAACAAATGTGGTTTCAGTCAATGTGCCCATTAATTTAAAATAAAAAGCAAGTCCACTTTTTAAGGATTCAATTCATACATAAATGACCTGCTACTGTAAAATAGAATTTTCTTCAAAAAAATGTAAGTTTGCAACCTAACCCAATTAAGCAAACTACTATAGCTTCTATTTCTAGAAGTTATCATGGTATGTTTTATTCCTAATCATTGTTAGTACTATTAAAAGAAAATTACTATTTGGGAGAGGTTTGTGTTCTTATATTGAATTATTTTTAGTAATAAATTATAAATTAGGACAATATTTATCTAATCACCCATGTAAAACCTTTTTTTTTTATTTTTTTTATTTTATGATATTTGCTTCCCATGTTGGGAAGGTTAAAAGTATGAACCCAGATAGAAAATAATAATCTGACCACTTTTTTTTTTCTTAATTTCAACTACTCCATTCTACCAAACATGGGGAAAAAATCAATCTTTCATTTTCTGTTTACTGAGCTTGAGCCATCTCATTGGAGACCATTTGTCAACATTTGAGACTTCATAGCAGAACTGTCATCATATGATTCCAGAATTACTATTTTATTAGCACCAAGCAGGGTTAAGTGGTTAACCAGATTTAGTTTGTTGCAAGTCTTTTTGTTCTTGGTTCTTAGCCCCCATAAAAAAGAGTGGGGTTATAAGTGCTTAACCAGCATAGCTATAGTGAGTTGAAAATCTCTTTGTGTGAATTATGATAAGAAAGACATAATTGTTAATCTATGCCAAACTATAAGAAACTCAAAGCATAAAAGCTAAAGCGAGACATAGGAACAAAGTCATCCCCACAAAATCAAAAGGTTAGTGGAAGATTCATAGTCCACCCCAAAAAGCTTCAGTATTCTTCAATCTTTAATCTTCAGACCATTCACTACCTAGTTTATTTATTAAATAAACTATAGTGAAATAATTGTAATAAAATAATTATATATATATTTGGATGGATGATTGGATCAGATGGTTTCAAAAAACTATTAACCTCAAACTCAACCCAACCCAAAATTATTATTATTTTTTTTTCAACCTTAATCTATCAATCTATGGAAACCAAACAATGACTCATTCCTTATTCCCATGGCTGAACCAAATATGGCACAACCCAAAAACCATGTCCATGTTCAAATACAGATGTTCTGGTGTAAGTTCTCGTTTTTTTTCAAATGAATATTCTCTCACTTATTACTTCACAACTCATACACTGTTCATAGAAGTATTTCATCAAACCCATCATTTGCATTACAAACCTACAAACGAAAATACATACAGAAAATTAAAACAAACCCAAAACAAATCAGTGAAAATACCATGAAACAAGATACACAAACAAATCAAACAAATCCCACAAACAAATCAAATGAAACCCAAACAAACTAGATTAAATATCAATGTAATCCAGATATTAACACTTTTTACACTATCCAACAATTCGAATGCTCAATTAGTTAAAAAAAATTAATTTTCCAAAGAATCAAACAGAACAATATACATGCATTCACTGAAATGACATGAACCACCAAAACCCAGAAAGATCCGAAATTGAAAAACGAAATAGGTAACATCATGAAATTCCAAAACCTAAAATTGGAGTTGGAGAAAGAGAGAGTACCTTCGGCTCATGGTGGGTCAATGGGAGCAATACTGAGTTTGAGTGGCTGACTGTCAATGGGAGCAGCACTGAGTTTAAGTGGCTGAGTGTCAATGGGAGCAGCACCTTCGACACGGTGAGTTTGAGAGAGCGGAGTGTTTGAGAGTGAGTTGATTTTGAAATTTTCACAATGAGGGGATAAGTTTAAGAGAGCGGAGTGTCTGAGATTGAGAGATTTTGAAAGGGTCTAAGACTGTAGATTGTTTTAAGTGGTAACTGAAACTCAGTTTTAGAAGAAAAAAACGTTAAACAGAAACCGAGTTTATAAAACTTGATTTTGGAAAGCAAGTTTTATAAACTTGCTATCCAAGTGGAAAACTTTGGCCACGTCATCATATGAAAAACCACAAAAACGAGTCTTAAAAGCTCGATTTTTAATTGGATCTCGAGTTTTAGAAACTCGAGATGCTAGTATTATATATTCTTTTGTAACCGGGCAACTAACGAAATTCTTAGCATATTACAGTTATTTAGAAAGGGTGTTCCACATTAGTGACATATTTTAGCTTTCTCTTTGTGAAAGCAAATATTATAATCTAAAATCCCCATCAGTAATTAAATGACATGTACGCTATGAATTCAAGCCAAAAGACCTTGTGGGACAGAGATTGTTTACTTGACATGTACGCTAGAATCCAAGCCAAAAGACCTTGTGGGACAGATTGTTTAACTATCTTTCGTAGAAAGACTCGTTTTATCGTCTAGCTGACCAACAGAAACTTGAAGTACCAAATTGTAGGATATGGAATAATGCTTTTCTCTGATTCCTCTTGTGTTTAAACCTACCAAAATCAAAGATTAATCGTATATAGCTCTGTTACTTTCAAGTTTTCTCCTTTAATTTGATAGGGAGGACTGAACAAAAGTAGGATGGATATAAAAATAAAGAAGAAAAAAGAGATTGTTATTTTATCTTAAATATTTGGTAGGAAGAATGCAAAAGTGAAAGAATGTCGAATGAATATGACATTTATTTGTTTGGTAGAGAAGAAAAATGAAAGGACAAATCATTTGACTATGTTACCAAAATATGAAAATAATATGTATATATTTCTCACTTTTTTTTATAATATTAGTCGATGCAAGAAAAATGGGAGGTTTTTGTTTTTTTATTTTTAAGGGAAGAAAAACGAGAGTTAGAACTTGAGATAACACAGTGTAGAGAATATATATCTGGATACTCAAAGTTCGAATATTACATAAGAAAAATTGCAAAGATTTCCTTTTAAGTTTTCCATTCTAACATTTACCTCTCTTCTAGTTTAGAATAAGAAATTTATCTCCTTTAAAAATGTAAACTGTTTATACTAACTTTCACTCAATAACTGAAAAAGAGTTTAAAATTCTTATATTTTATATTTTACCCTCCACTTGCATATAGGAAAATTTGAGATTAAAAAAAAAAAAAAAAATTCAATTATCTAGGGAGGTCAATGTAAATAGTATGTAATTTAGGAGAAGTGAGTGTCTTATTCAAAATTAGAGTAAATGTATGTGAGTACAATAATAATAATAATAATAATAATAATAACCTCAAGGAAGGTCAATGAAAATTTTTCATAATGAATATTAATTAAATCTAATTACTATTTGGTTTTTGGCCCATATGACTATAGTTGGCCTATAGTGGACCTAGTGGAAATTAATATCCACTCTCTTTGCTTACCCACTTATTTTCTACTCATTTGAACAATTATCTTGACGTGGTTCTTTTTCGTTCTTCCCCTCTCTTTGCTTTCCCACTTACTAACAATGCATTACTATTCTTTTGTTAAATTAAGTTGGGGAAGGGGTGGGAACCTAGATCCTAAATGTTGCTATTAGGAATGTTGGAGGTGTGCCAATTGACGATTGATCAATTATTCACTTCTATGGGAGAAGTACTCCCTTGATAACAATGAGTTTTTGTAGAAACAACATTCTTTTACATCTAATAGCACTACAAGTAATCCAGACTTTGCACGTGATACAAATAAAATTGGAAAATGATTGATTGTAGAAATGAAAGATAGAATCCATCCATTAAATGTTGCATTGATGTAAAATGTAGGAACAAGATCATCTCTATTTATTTGATATGCTTTCATGTAAATAGAGAGAGTACATTTCACTGTTAAGATTTTATTTCCTGAATTTAACAACGTACAATTTTCACACCATAATAGATATACTTTTAGATTTATAATATTTAATCTGAATCATAAAATTAAGTGAATTAATTTTAAATATCATCAAATTGGTAAGCACTATGCATATCCTTCACATAAACATGTAAATTTACGTAGGAAGGCAACCAATAATATTGTTTGTTTCAAATAAAACCAAACACGGTGGGACATTGAAAAATTGAAGACAATTCAAAGGCATGGGGAGAAATTTCCACAAATTAATAAGCAGTTAGATGTGCCTTGAATGATGCAAGTTGGTTTGTCTACGACTTGGTTCACGTAAAGTGCTTGACCAACAAAAATGCAGAATGTGGATGTAGTCACTCAAAAAAAATATATAGTACAAGCATCCATCTATATCTCTCACTCTTATAAAGGGCAGTTAAACGATGGTATAAGGCATAGTTGGTTATCTTAGCCTTTTGTTTCCTATTCCTTCCATATATAGTTTTCTTAATGGCTAAATCCGGTCATGCTGGTAAAAGCCCTTCCATGATTGCCACAATAATGCTAGTGCTTGGGCTGCTAATGGCTACCCTAGGCACAACAGGTCTCTCTCTCTCTCTCTCTCTCTCTCTCTCTCTCTCTCTCTCTCTCTCTCTCTCTCTCTCTCTCTCTCTCTCATTGATACACATCTTGAAAGTTTTTTATAGCCCAAATCAAATGCTTTTGTGTCATAATTAACCCAAGGTTAAGGAGCTGTGATATTGTCACAAACCCTCAGTGTACTGCCTGGCTTCTTGCACCCACATGTGGGTTCCATGTTGTTGTGAGAGGATGTACGGAACAGTACACTTATTAAGACACCAAATAGTACTATCCCTGGAACTATAGGAGTAGAAAGTAGAAACCACCAATGTAAAAGGGCTCCTAAATCAATTAATGTTGCCCTCTAGGCAATAGATTTTCCTTTGAGCTAAGCTTGATTGAACCAACCTTAGTCTCCACAAATCTGTCTTGGTCGTCATGCCATTTTTGGAATTGAAGCACGTTCACGTTGCATGCTCACCAAAAGTAGCCTACAATGTATTTAGCTCTCTGTGTGTGGTGGTGGCCGATGGAGGAAAGGGGGGGAGGGGGGGGGTAGGACCTTTCTTCATTTGTTTTGTTTGGTTTTGGCTCTCTCTCTCTCTCAAAATAATGGGATGAGAAATAAGGGAGAGGGAAGTCCAATAAAATCATGTGTAGAACTAGGATATTTTACCAAGTGATATAGGACAACATATGGGGTTTAATGTTTATCATTTGTTAGTTTTTTAATTTTTATATAATTATTGCTATCTTAGAACAGAGGATTTAATTTTCTTGATTCTAGGTGTTTTTAAGGGTCTGCTAGTCAAAATATAATCATATTACTTGAAAAATAAGTTTTCTTAAGCCTTTAAATAGGCGTATAATATGTAAACAAAAATTCGGGTCAGAATTTCATGAATAAGAATTTCAAAAATATTTTTCTCCTTACTTTCCGTTGATTTCTAGTTATTCATTGTGGATTCAACTGGGAAGTTAGAAGACAAAATAATCAATTCATGGTTGTGGCAAGTGGCAACAATTAGCTGAACAATTGAAAATTTCCATGATTTCTTAATCATATAGTATATCTTGCAGAAAATGCTATGCTAGTCCTTATTTTTATTACTATAAATTTCACATTAATGTGATTGATGGATTTTAACAACTTAATGAAAGAATATTTAAATTATTATTTTTTATAATTGGTAACACGTCAGTTTGTAAGTCTTACGTTTAATATCTCTAACATTACTATTATTATCCAATGAATCTTTCACTTTTAATATATTATTATATTATGCGAGCCTACAAACCCAATGAATCTTCCACTTTCAATATATTTATAACATTCCTACCCTGAGTCCCTGACTAAGATAAATTGCATAAGCATATTTATGTATGTAGAACCATTGACTTATTGTCTAATCTAATGCAGGTGCCCAAGTTGGTGTTTGTTATGGAATGCTTGGTAACAACCTACCGCCACCAACAGAAGTTGTAGCTCTCTATAGACAAAACAATATCCAAAGAATGAGGCTCTATGGTCCAAACCAAGATGCTCTCCAAGCCCTTGGAGGGTCCAATATGAGCTCATGCTAGGCCTTCCAAATGACAAGCTTCAAGAGATTGCTTCAAGCCAAAACAATGCAAATGCTTGGGTCCAAAACAATGTGAAAATTTTTGGAAATGTCAGATTCAAATACATTGTAGTTGGAAACGAAGTAAAGCCTTCAGATTCATTTGCACAGTTCCTTGTCCCTGCCATGCAAAACATTCAAAACGCAATTTCTGGGGCTGGATTAAACCAAATCAAAGTTTCCACTGCCATTGACACTGGAGTCCTTTCACAAGATTCTTTCGCCCCATCAAAAGGCTCATTCAGAGCCGATTATAGGCCAATTCTTGATCCTGTCATTCACTTCTTAGTAAGCAATGGGTCCCCATTACTTGTTAACTTGTACCCATATTTTAGTTACACTGGTAACACCAAAGACATTCATCTTGACTATGCTCTTTTCACAGTTCCTTCACTTGAAATGAATGATCCCCCACTAAATTATCGTAACCTTTTTGACGCCCTTCTTGACACTATTTACTCGGCTTTAGAGAAGGCCGACGGGGGATCATTGGTGATTGTTATATCAGAGAGTGGTTGGCCTTCAAATGGTGGAGTAGCAACATCACTTGATAATGAAAGAACTTACATTACCAATTTGGTTCAACATGTGAAGGGAAGGACACCAAAGAAGCCCGGAAGGCCTATTGAAACTTATGTGTTTGCCATGTTTGATGAGAACAACAAGACTCCAAATTTTGAGAAACACTGTGGGCTCTTTTCTCCAAACAAATAGCCTAAGTTCCAAGTCAATTTCAGTTAAGAAGAGGGCTTTATTAAGTGCATCAAGGAATAAGAGCCACTTATTATGGTGCATAACAATTATTATTATAATAAGATTTTTTGCTAACTCACAGTAAATAAGAAGTAATAACCTTGTAGATAACGAATATGAGTGCAATATCTCTGATGTGATATTATTGAGAATCATTTATCTCTAATGTAATGTTTAGGTATGTTTCATTGATGTATTGAATATCTACAAAATATTATTTCAGAGATTGTTGGATTGACTAGTGTTTTTTTTTTTTTCCTGGTTGGGGGCTAGAGTTAATAAGTATTTTTCATAATCTAAGATGAACTATTTGTGTATGTTAGTTATTATCATAGCATATGCAAATTGAAAATTTCAAAATCAAAATGTTAGTGTTACTGAATTCCAATAATTATAGTAAAATCTTTTATTATTGTATAAGGGATTTGGAATTCTACCTATGCTAAAAAGAAACTTGTTGGCTTCTTGACTTAATGAGAATGAACAATCACCAAGAACTATCACACAAGAACTAATATTAGAGCTACTATTACCCATAATGACCTTGTAGAAAGGCAACCAGTTATGATGAGATAGGTCATTTCAATATGTAAACATTCTCAAATCGCAAGGTAGAGAAGCCTAACATTTTCTAGAGGAAAGACCAAGTCCAAAATAACAACCAGTTAGACGAGCTTTAAGTGATGCATTAGGTTGTCGTAGATAATTTAGTGTTACTTAATTTCCATAGAGTGCTTGACAAGTTAAATTGCGGTGGCATATAACTATTAAACAATCCATTTCCATGGAATGCTTGACGGGTTAAATTGTGGTGGCATACAACTATTAAACAATTTATTTCCATGTAGTGCTTGACTAGCTATAGTCACTCAAAAATCACAATCTCAAGCACAAGCATCTCTCTCTATAAAAATAATGTTGGAAGCATAATTGCTTTCAATCCAAGCTCTTAGTCTACGTTTCTCTTCTATGTTTTTGTCAATGGATAAGTCTTATTCAACTGGGAACAACCCTTCAACGATGTCCTTAATGCTAATGTTTGTAATGCGGAGGGCTAGCCTAGACATAATAGGTCCCTCTTTCTCTCTCCCTCTCTCACTCCTTTTGCACGTTATACATTAAGCTCCCAAATCAAAACTAGTCAAAGTAAATAATTCTTCTGGAAGCACATCATTTGCCACAACTTGATGTGTGGTCGATTATGAGTGGTAATAAATCCACCCCCATTTCTCTACCACTACAATCAACCACTCAAGAGTTGTGGCAAAAATTGTCCCTAGACCTTTTTACAAAGTAAAACCTCTATGATATCACTTTATAAATTCTCATAAACCACACATATATATTCCATGTATTGCTTGAACAATTTCGATGAGTGGAGATCACAAAAAATTTCACAATAGCTTAAGTGACAAGTAATGATTAATATACAATAAAGTAATGCCTATTGTGTTTCTATTTGAAATTATACTATTCATAACCTATCACCTCAAAAGTTGTAAAAAAAAAAAATTGTGAAATTATTTATGTATGCAGCATTATTGGAACATTTAACATGTATGACATGAGAGATAATCTTAGAAAACCAAGAAATTGGTAACATGGACTCTATTCTTGTGTATTGTATGCCAGATGTTACCTTCGTAAAAAAAAAAAATAAAAATAAAATAAAATAAAATTTATATCCACTTCTAGTCATGTTTTTAGTTTGTTTAGAAAGCATAATAAAACCATGATTTTGAATATTTTATAAACTTATAGAGAAAATAATTTTTAATCTTCTTGATGTTTGTTTAGCATGATAATGATAGATGCGTGTGTAATATATATTAAATGTCTCTCCAATTATAAATTTGGTATAATTGAGTCTGCATTATAAATTTGGTAAAAATGATCTCATAAAAAGCTATAGGGTAGTATGATACTTTTACACTATGTTTGAAATGGAGAAAGATTGGGGGGGGGGGGGGGGGAGGAGGAAAGTGTCGAATATACAAAAATTTATTGTATTCTAGTCATCTTCCATTTTCCTCTCTTCTACTCTCCCCTTATCTCCCACAATCCAAACATAGGGTTAAAGTTTAACTATACATGTAGATTTAACCATAAGTGTATATATGACTGTTAACTTGTAAAAGGTTATGGGCCGTAGGTCCACCTTATTTTACTTGTATAGTACACGTACTTGTACTGCACACTTTACCTCCTATATAAAGGAACTCATGTATATTTTATTACTTGTGAAATACAATACAGTTCATTCAATATTTCTAACATCGTATTAGAGTCATTACTCTGACCTTTTCTTAGCAATCTTATCTCTCTTTGGTGTTACTCCAAACTTATAGTTGCTTCCGCTATCACAACTATCATGCAATCATTCGCCATTGAATCTCCAACGTCTCTCAGTCATCACCTCTGGTGCTTCTTATCCAGTTTTTCACATAGATTTCATTTTTGTAATCCATTTTTTCATATTTTGCTTCTAAATGAAGAACTAGGAAATGTCTTCTTCGTGTTACAATAATTGTCGCCGACAATCCAACAAACTATTTTGCAATTTTTGCAAACGTCTTGACTATAGTATCGAGGCTTGCTATCGTCGTCAACAATCCAACAAATGATTTGATTTTGAATTAATAATTTGATATGCTATGATAAATAAACTTAAATTTCAACACTATATGAATCAGGTAGTTATTGACTGTAGATTTATTATGTACTTTGTCAGCATATGATGAAAATATGGTCAAGACACAAAATTTGACATGTTCTATTTTAATCAACCGCCAAGATAGGTGTATGCTATGGAATGCTTGGCAACAACTTACTGTCCCCAGGAGAAGTTATAAATATGTACAAACAATATAACATCGGAAGGTTGCGACTCAATGACCAAAACTATGCTGCTTGCCAAGCCCTTAGAGGCACCAACGTTCAGCTCATGCTTGGTGTCCCTAATGAAGAGCTTCAAAGCACTGCTTCAAGCCAAGACTATGCAAACACATGGATCCAAAACAATGTACAAAACTATGAAGATGTCAATTTCAAATACATTGCAATTGGCAACAAAATAGAGCCCAACAGTCCATATGCACAATTTCTTTTCTCAGCCATGGAAAACATTCAAACTATAATTTATAATGCTAACCTTGGATATAAGAATATTAAAGTCTCCACTCCCAATTATCAAGTTGCCCTTTCAGAGTCCTACCCTCCATCAATAGGCTCCTTCACGTCTGAGTACCAATCACTTCTTGATCCTATCATAGGCTTCTTAGTGAAGCATAAGTACCCATTACTCGTTAACATTTATCCATACTTTAGCTACATTGGCAATATTCAAAACATTCATCTTGAGTATGCTCTTTTAACTACTCCCTCAGTTGAAGTGCAAGGTGGCAAACATGGATACCGAAACATTTTTTATGCCATTTTTTATGCCTTTTACTCAGCATTAGAGAAGACCAAATGGGGGTCTTTGAAAATTGTTGTGTCCAAGACTAGTTGGCCCTCTGAAGGGGGACCAGCAACAAGTTTTGAATATGCTAGCACTTACAACTCGAATTTGATTAGGCATGTCAAGGTAGGG
The DNA here is from genome assembly GCF_001633185.2 of Quercus lobata. NCBI lineage: Eukaryota > Viridiplantae > Streptophyta > Magnoliopsida > Fagales > Fagaceae > Quercus > Quercus lobata. Next base: position 835,044 of record NC_044906.1, on the reverse strand, counting down.
ACTCCAAAGAGACCTAACATGCCTATAGAAACTTACATGTTTGCCATGTTTAATGAGAATCTGAAGACTCCAAATTATGTGAAAAACTTAGAGCTCTTTTATCCGAACAAACTGCCTAAATTCCAAATTAAGTTTAGTTAAAAATAGCACTAGCTAGTTCACTTCAGAAAAAGGACAGCTTTTATGTGCATTATAGCTATAAATAATAATTACTTGTAATCCCTTTTCGTGGTTGGGAATCAAGTTTATGTATATATCCAAGATGTGAAAATAGTCTTTATAAATTTTGTTCTTATCAGAATATGATAATCTCTTTTGCATCTTTGCATGTTAATTTGGTACAATACCGCACTTATTTTATATATTCAAAATTATACATGAATTAAAGTTCTAGGGGGGGGGGGGGGGTTCTGTCAGATTCATAGTTTTACATATTAAGACCAAGGCCTTGGTTTCTTAATTTGTTTGAAAAATTCTATGGCATCCTGCATAGTCTATAACCTCAAATCCATTATGGAAAACTTTAAAATGGCCGCAAAGAAATCAGGGTGCTTCTCTTCCATGGTAGAAAATGTTTTCACATGATTTGTCATAAGAACACGTTTTTTTTTAAAAATGAATTTGATTGGGTTTGTTTATTTGAGTTTGTACTGTGCATGTGTGTCGAATTCCATGTAAGATGTTTATTAGATGAATTATGGGTTTATAAATGATTATAAGGAATCCTAATTTCATATTGACTAGTCCTTTGAAAAATATGACTAGATTAAATTGAATTCAAAGTTTTGATTTTATGTTTATGGAAGTGATTTTTGAAGTGAAGGGGAAGAGGTTTTGAAGGGATTTAAAGAGGGTGAGATATCTTTCAATTTCAAATCCTTCAAATTGGGGAATTAGGGAAGAGGAGAGGGTTCCACTTTTATATACATAAAAGTGGAACCCTCTGAGTATTAATAAATTTTATTTTTGTTTAATTGAGTCTTCTAAATTTATATACATAAAAGTGGAACCCTTTGAGTACTAATAAATTTTATTTAAGTCATCTAATTTTATTTTTGTTTAATTGAGTCTTCTAAATTTTAAATTTATTTAATATAAGCATTTCACCCAATTTTTTTTTTTTAAATTTCCATTGAAATTTTATTTTTCGCACATGAAAAAGATCTATAAAATTAATAAAAGTATTTTATAGATTTTTTATGTGAGATTTTTTTTTCAGTTTTTTTTTTTCATTAGTTAATTGCATACTTAATCACAATTTTGTTAGCAAAATTGGATTAGAAACATGAATTTAATAAATTTGAAATTTAGATAACTTAATTTAAAGAAAATAAAGTTAGAAGATAAAATAAATTTCATTCAAACTTAGGGATAGAATTTGCATTTTAACCAACAAAAATTGAATTGTCAATTTTATCTTTAAAAATATATATCTCTTGAAAAAAAACCACTCACCTCTCCTCTTCTCTCTCCCCCCAAATTTTCAAACACAATTTCTTCCTCTTCATAAACTCAACCCCACACTCCATCCATCAAGAAAGAAGGTGAACCCAAAGTCGTAAATCTTTTAGTCAATTTTCTTTTCTTTTGCTTTTGTTTCTTGAGAAAAATTCTAGATTTTTACCTTATGGGTTTTCCGCAATGATGTTGCTGGAAGTTCTTGCTTGTTTTTCTTGTGTTGTCATAGGTTTGCAATGATTTCTTGATGTATGTGACTTGTTCTTGATGGGTCTTGATTATATTTCGATAAATTTGCACGGAGGATTTACTTTGCACTGCTTGGTTGAACGCATTTGAAGATCTTGTTAGTCTTGGTTGCATTTCACATGCTTGTTAAAATGCCACAAAGATAGAAAATCGTTGTTCTTTGAGAATTTATACATGAATTCTTCTGAAAAGTTTGTTTCTTTTCATGAAATAAAATATTATTTTAAAGTCAACGATCATTCTTGGCAATGTTGGACTTTTTGGTGACAAAGAATGCTCATTACACTTGCACATGACTTTGATAATGTGACTTAATGAAGACACGTAACCTTTTCCAAATGATAAATCTTGCAATGTAGTTGGTGTCATTAAGGGCAATACTTCACAATTGAGATTGAGGCATAACATATACCTGGTTGCATGAGATATGTGTACAAGTCTTGGCATGATTTGAAATTATTTCAAATTGACTCCATGAGTCATGTATTGGTATGATGTCATTGATGGAATGACATGCTTGCATCAGTTGCATGATCTGCATGTGATAGAGCATGCACTATATTGGAATCTCATACATAACTCACTCTGTCTTTGTCGTAGTAAGCCCAGACTTGCAAGAATCAAGGGTCTAGGGCTTGTTCAGAAGTTGAAGCCAAGATTTGTGCAGCAGGTTTTGGATATTTCCTTGATGCTATCACGATGAAAGAAGATCATCGTCATGAGTAAGGATTTGATTAAATTTAGTGCTCCAGCAGAATTATTCTGCGAAACCACAATAACTTTCACTTTTTAAATGTAGGCAAGGTAACTTTGTACTTGATGACTTCACACTAATCTTTGGCATCAAGATTGGAGGTCAATCTCGCAAAATTAATAGTCCTAGTTATTTTGGTTTTAGGGTCGCATTTTGTTTTATTAAGTTATATGTAATGTCTTATTAGAGAAGTGTTAAAGGAGGAGATTACCAAGACTTAGGTTGTGCTGCAAAATTTCATGTGCCAAAATAGGTGCTAATGAGGGTTGTAATCATTGCAAAATAAGTTAGGTCAATTTTAAAATTAGGAATTGCTGAAGATCTCAAGTTTTAGATGGTTCCCTCGAGCTAGCTCGGGACTCACTTAAAAAAAAAACTAGGCAGAGACTTTGCTCAACCTTTGCTCAAGTGAGATTACCAATTTTGCAAATTGATTTAACCTAAACTTTTACCTACCTATAAATACATACCCTTTGATGAACGACTTTCAAAAGAGAGGATGTTGTACAAGGAGCATTCTAAGAAGCCTTCTTGCTCTGAGCCTAAATGGAGAAAATACTTCTCCCATTCTTTTCACATCGTGAACCTAAACTGATTTCCATCCAAAGAACAGAAATTCTTAACCTTTGTCACTGAGTTCACTATCATACCGAAGTTTTGGATTGGTGCAAATGAGTTCATTCATGGGGGAGAGATTCTAATCTGCAGTGGGAGACAAATGGGTCATTTGCTTGGTTACACATCAATTCTAAGTTTGCAAAGTTTTGTAAGTATAGGCTAGTAGTAAGAATCGTTATCTTATAGTGAAACTTCATGTGGGATTGGTTATCCTAAGTGGATTTTCTTTTAAAAGTTCTACAGAAGTTTTCCACTCATCATGAAAATTCTTGTGTCATATTTTTGCTTTATTTTATTGCTTTTGGATTGTGGTGATATTCATGTAGGTGTTTTATCATTGTCACTGTTAAATTGTTAATGATTACTTAGGATACAAGTGGCAAAAAATGCGATAATTAGATTTCTGGGATCAATATTGAATTTTTCAGTATATATATCCATGACCCTTGAAATTCGTTTAGTTAATCTTCATAAAAAAATTTATAAGGAAAACTACATGATTAATGTGTTTACTTTGATTTTTTATTTTTATTTTTATTATGTTTATCCTTTGTTATTTGCACCTCATATATCTATAGTTGGATTTTTCATTTCCTAGGAAAAAAAAACTAATTCACAGAGGAAGAGAGCCCATTTTTGTATAGCTTGGAAGCCTATTGTGTGATAGCTGAAACTGTAGTCCAGTACTACTTACACTAATTGTTGTGCACTATATGGTATAATTTGATAGTTATAATGGGGGAAAGAGGATTTGAATTCTATATGTCTTCACTAAAAACATTGGGAAATGTCAATCAATTAAACTACAAGGCTCTTAACAAACAAATATTAATTACTTTTTTGAAGAAGAAATACATTAATTTTTTACCAAGAATAACCTTTCCTTCTATACAAAGAAAACTTCAAAAAAGTAATCAAGTCAACATCTTTTTCATGCCATGAAAAGTTGAAAAGTCAAACAGGACCCAAGTCCAAATAGGAATTTGTTATAATGGCTTTAATGTCACACTACGTTATGAGCACCTTGCCCATAACAAGACTACTATTAACCAATTCTTAAAGTAGGTGGCAAGCAATGTACCGTGCACTCCAGCCACTATAATCATGTATATGCTAAGCCACCTATTTAGTTTTAGTGTATGTGAGAGTGCCACATCATTGTTTTTCTGTCTTGTGTCATTAGTGAAAGTTTGAGGCAAACTGTGGGATTTGGGTTTCTTGAGATAGTTATTGTACTACTATTGTAATCTTGCTTGAATTTTTTCTTGTCTTGTGTCTTTTGTTAAAGTTTAAGGTAAATCTTGGGGATTTGGATTCCTTGAGAAGAAGCGAAGAATATTAGAAGAAGAATTCTCTTAGGAGAAAATTAATTTTAGAAGAAGAGTAATTTGATCATTCTATGGATTTTTTTTGGATAATCGATCATTCTAGGGAGTTAACAGAATACCCAGATGAGAGTAAGAGAGATCGTGCGTTTTAATTATTATTGAATATAGTGGATTTGATTTCTCTTTCCATGGAGATAGGCTACTTGTTAAACCACATAATTTCTTGCATATTTGTGTGCTTGGTGCTTTATTTGTCTTTTCTGTTATTTGCTCCAATCTATGAGTCTTATTGCACAAGAGATTCTAGAACTTCTACTATTTGCACAAATGATATTTCATATTAGAGTTTTGACTATCACGCAATTGTATTAGAGCTTTTGTTACTCAATGAGGACCTCGTAGAAAGGCAACATGCTATGGTGAGAGATCATTTATATAAATAAACATTCTCACAAGTCACAACGCAATGTAGAGAAGCCTAAATTTTCCAGAGGAAGGACAAAGTCCAACAAAATAACAACCAATTAGACGAGCTCTAAGTGATGCACTTCGTTGCCATAGATAATTTTGCATAACTTAATTTCCATGGACCAGTTAGACGAGCTCTAAGTGATGCACTTGGTTGTTATAGATAATTTTTTATAACCGAAAAAAGAATTTAAAAATCTTGAATTTTCTATTTTACCCTCCACCTGTATACCCCCTCTAATAGGAAATTTGAAATTTTTTTTAAAAAATATTTTATTTCAAGATTTTTAAATTATATATTTCAATCATTTAGGGAGGTTAGTGTCAATAATTTGTAATTTATGGGAGGCGAGTGTCTAATTAAAAATTAGAGGAGAGGTGAGTGTAATATATATATATATATATTTAAAATAAAATAAAAAACCCTTAGGGAAGGGCAGTGAAAATTTTCCATAATGCATATTAATAAATCTAATTACTATTTGGTTTTCGGCCGATATGACTATAGTGGACCTGGTGGAAATTAGCATCCACTCTTGTTAGGTTCTAAGAAATTAGGAACTAATGTATTAGAACTTCAATTTGTATTATGTTGGCAAACTATGATAAAAACATAGAGTCTAGGTTTAGGCTTGCTCAAAATATGTTTATTTGTAAAATTAGAATCAAGTGATTGCAGAATTCGTTGGACTAAATCTGCAAGGCTCGATCGATCGAAAATTAGACTCGATCGATCGAACCACGTGCAGATTTATTTTTCTGTAGAATTCCAATTTAGCTCAAACTCTACTTAAATGTATTAGGGTTCAAGTAAAACTCTCCTATATATAAAGGAAACCCTAGAACTTTTCTAGAAGTAGTTTTAGAGAGATTAGAGTGCCTTTTATGCCTCTTTGTGTATTTAGGGTTTTGTACCCAAAGGCTCTCTAAAGGTTGCTCATATTGTTGTTTGTGTAAATCTCTTGTGAGATCTAGAAGAACTTTCCTTTACACAAACTTAGGGTTTTCAAGGAGGAGATATATATTATCTACACCTTGATGATCAATTCAGTTGCTGCCATGGAAGTTTAAAGAAACACAAGCAGGTGTGTTTATATCTGGTGATAAATCCAAGAAAGAAGGAGTCCGTGGATTCGGAGCTTGCACGTGGTCGTGTCAGTAAGTTGTACTGGTGGGTAGTAATAAGAAGTTGAGTGTGGGGGCTTGTAAGTCTTATTGTATGAACTTCGATTCTTTCAAGATAGTGGATTCAGGTTTACCTTGAGAATAGTTAGGTTAAATCCTCCCCAGGCTTTTACCGATTTGGTTTCCTAGGTGATCATATCTTTGTGTTATTTATTTTTCCGTTGCTTTACATGATATGATTGTTGTAATTGTGATAACCTAGATTTGTTAAATTGGACTAAGTAACAACTTGGCTAATTACCTAAATTAATCCAATTGTGTTTTTAAGGGGTCTAAAAACCATCAACTCTCTTTGCTTTCCCACTTATTTTTTACTCATTTAAACAATAGAAAAACTTTTAATCTTGACACGGTTCTTATTCGTTCTCTCCCCCTCTTTTCTTTCCTACCAAATAAAGCGTAATACAAAATATATAAAATTTGCTAAAAATGTGTTACTATATATCCTTTTGTTAAATTGAGGAGTGGAAACCCTACATCCTAAATGTTGCTATTGAGAATGTCGAAGGTGTGCCAATTGCCGAATTGTGTTTGATAAGAAAAATTATTCACTTCCATGGGAGTACTCCCTTGATAACAAGGAGTCCTTGTAGAAGCAACATTTTTTTACATCTAATAGCACTACAAGTGATCCAAACTTTGCACATGATACAAATAAAATTGAAAAATGATTGATTGTAGAAATGAAAGACACAGTCCATCCATTAAATGTTGCATGGATGTAAAAACGTAGGAACAAGATCATCTCTATTTAACGGTGTACAATTTTCATACCATAATACTATATGTACTTTTAGATTTATAATATTTAATTTGAACCATAAATTAAATGAATCAATTTCAAATACCATCCAATTGGAAAGACCAATGCGTCCTTCACATAAACATGTAAATTTCCGTAGGAAGGCAACCAATAAGACTAGTTGTCTCAAATAAAACCAAACATAGTGGGACATTAAAAAATTGAAGACAATTCAAAGGCATGGGGAGAAATTTCCACAAATTAATGAGCAGTTAGATTTGCCTTGAATGATGCAAGTTGTTATGTGTACAACTTGGTTCACGTAGAGTGCCCGACCAACAAAAATGTAGAATGTGGATATAGTCACTCAAAAAAATATATAGTACAAGCATCCATCTATATCTCTCACTCTATAAAAGGGCAGTTGAACAATGGTATAAGGCATAGTTGGCTATCTTAGCTTTTTGTTTCCTATTCCTTCCATATATAGTTTGCTCAATGGCTAAATCCGGTCATGCTGATAAAAGCCCTTCCATGATTTCCACAATAATGCTGGTGCTTGGGCTGCTAATGGGTACCCTAGGCACAACAGGTCTCTCTCTCTCTCTCTCTCTCTCTCTCACATATTGATACATGATTTTAAAGTCTTTTACAGCCCCAATCAAATGCTTTTGTGTCTTAATTAGCCCAAGGTTAAGGAGCTGTGATATTGTCACACACCCACAGTGTACTGCCTGGCCTCTTGCACCCACAAGTGGGTTCTATGTTGTCGTGAGAGGATGAACAATTATTAAGGCACCATATAGTACTATCCCTAGAACTATAGGAGTAGAAAGTAGAAACCACCAAAATCAAATTAATGTTGCCCTCTAGGCAATAGATTTTCCTTTGAGCTAAGCTTGATTGAACCAACCTTAGTCCAATCTCCAAAATCGGTCTTGGTCGTCATGCCATTTTTAGAATTGAAGCACGTTCACGTTGCATGCTCACCAAAATAATAGCATTTAATTAAGCGCCACTCAATAGTTGTCTTTAGAGTGGGCACCTAATAAAAGGAAGTCGCCAAATTACTTCTCTTAAATGAGCCACAACTAGCCTTCTAAGCATATTTAAATTAAGAACTACCTCATTAGTTGTATTTAGCTCTCTGTGTGTATGGGTGTGTAGGGGACCTTTCTTCATTTGTTTTGTTTGGTTTTGGCTCTCTCTCTCTCAAACTAATGGGTTGAGAGAGAAGGGAGAGGGGAGTCCAATAAAATCATGTGTAGAACTAACACATTTTACTAAGTGATATAGGACAACAGTTGGGGTTTAATGTTTATCATTTGTCAGTTTTTTAATTTTTATATAATTATCGCTATCTTAGTACCGAGGATTTTTTTTTCTTGGTTCTAGGTGTTTTTAAGGGTCTGCTAGTCAAAATATAATCATATTACTAGAAAAATAAGTTTTTATAAACCTTTCAATAGACATATAATATATAAAGAAAAATTTAGGTCAGAATTTCATGAATAAGAATTTTTCAAAAATATTTTTCTCCTTTCTTTCCATTGAATTCTAGTTACTCCTTGTGGATTCAACTGGAAAGTTAGAAGATAAAATAGCAAATTCATGATGGTGGCAAGTGGCAACAATTAGTTGAACAAATGAAAATTTTCATGATTACTTAATCATTTAGTACTCGTTTGGATACTGATGATTTGCTCCAGTGTCTGCGTTTTTCAGTTTTTTTTCTTTTTTTGAGAAGCGCGTTTTAACAACTATTCTGCTTTTCTAGCAGGTCCCATGTACTATTCACGAGACCCACAAACTTTTTTAAAAAAAAAACTTTTATTAAAAATGGGCCACACAGTATTATTCACACATTTAAAAATTATTTTTCTACAACGTTTTCAATTTTCAGCAAAATAAGCGGTATCCAAACACACCCTAGTATATATCTTACAGAAAATGCTACGCTAGTCCATATTTTATTACAATAAGTTTACATATTATAATGTGATTGATGGATTTTAACAACTTAATGAAAGAATATTTGAATTATTATTTTTTATAATTGGTAAAGCTTCACTTAGTAAGTCTTATATATAATATCTCTAACATCACCATTACCATCCAATGAATCTTTCACTTTTAATATATTATTATATTATGCCAGCCTACAAACCCAATGAATCTTCCACTTTCAATATATTTATAACATTCCCGCCCTGAGTCCCTGAATGAGATAAATTGCATAAGCATATATATGCATGTAAAACCATTGACTTATTGTCTAATCTAATGCAGGTGCCCAAGTTGGTGTTTGTTATGGAATGCTTGGTAACAACCTACCACCACCAACAAAACAGAAGTTGTAGCTCTCTATAGACAAAACAACATCCAAAGAATGAGGCTCTATGATCCAAACCAAGATGCTCTCCGACCCCTTGGAGGCTCCAATATTGAGCTGATGCTAGGCCTTCCAAATGACAAGCTTCAAGAGATTGCTTCAAGCCAAAACAATGCAAATGCTTGGGTCCAAAACAATGTGAAAAACTTTGGAAATGTCAGATTCAAATACATTGCAGTTGGAAATGAAGTAAAGCCTTCGGATTCATTTGCACAGTTAACATGTATGACATGAGAGATAATCTTAGAAAACCAGAAAATTGGTAACATGTACTCTCTATACTTGTGTATTGTATGCCAAATATTACCTTAGTAAAAAATAATTTAATATCCAATTCTAGTCATGTTTTTAGTTTGTTTATAAAATACAATAAAACCATGATTTTGGATATTTTAAAAACTTGTAGAGAAAATAATTTTTAATCATCTTGATATTTGTTTAGCATGATAATTACAGATATGTGGGTAATATATATTAAATGTCTCTCCAATAATAAATTTGGTATAATTGAGTCTACATTAAAAATTTGGTAAAAATGATCTCATAAAAAGCTATAGGGTATTATGATATTTTTACACTATGTTTTAAATGGAGAAAGATGGAGGGAGAGAGGAAAGTGTCCGGAATATACTAAAATTTATTATATTCTAGTCATCTTCCATTTTCCTCTCCTCTACTCTCCCCCTCATCTCCCTCAATCCAAACAGAAGGTTAAAGTCTAACTGTACATGTAAATTTAATTGTATATATGACAAAGTAAAAACTAACTAGCTTCACAATGATAACTTTTATTAGAATTATATTTCTCTAAACTAATGTTATTAATTTTGTTCCATTTTGCCTGAAATGACTGAAATATTTCATTCTAGGTAATTAAATTAATATGAATCATCACTCTATTCAATTTCATCCAAAATTCTAGCTCATTATACCCTTTTCGATACATTTCAATAAATTTAATTCAGTAAATAAACGAGTCATTATTTTTATTCCTAAACCTATTTCTTTTTTATTACTTTACTCACATATGACATTTTATTATTATTTTCCATTAACAATGTGTTTTCCTTGTTTACCTTACTCACGTATAAATTGCAAAATTTAGTTACAAAATTAGTTGCAGTCTTAGGTTACAAAATTAGTTGTAGCCTTATTCAATATCTTTTTATTGGATGTGAATTTTAACAAATTCACAATTGATTACATCTTTTTCTTATATCCTCTATGCTTGCAAAATTTCAAGAAAATTAAAAGATCAATAACAATTTTATCAATAAATTTTTTTAATTGTAAGTTTTTGTAATTTGAAATTATGCACAAATTTTAGGCTTTAGATCATGTAGTAAATAATATCCGATTAACACAAAATTTAACATGTATATTAAGAGCATAAAGAACATACAATTCAACGGTTAGATTTTTAAAATATCTTGTAATATATATATTTTATTGAGTGAGTTTGTAGCCTTAAGCTACAACTAATTTTGAAACTAAACTTTGTCCTTGCTTTTTTTCTTCATCAAGATTATTTTTTAACTTACTCATATATGACATAATATTATTTTTTAACTTACTCATATATGACATGTTATATTATGTAATGAAGAATGTACTATATTTTATTTTTTTTGGTGAAAAGAATGTACTTTATTTGATTTTGAATTAATAATTTGATATGTTATAATAAATAAACTTAAATTTCAACATTATATGAATCAGGTAGTTATTGACTGTAGATTTACTATGTACTTTGTGAGCATATGATGGAAATATGATCATGACATAAAATTTGACATGTTTTATTTTAATCAGTTGCCAAGATAGGTGTTTGTTATGAATGCTTGGCAACAACTTATTGTTTCCAGGAGAAGTTATAAATATATACAAACAATATAGCATCAGAAGGATGCAACTTTATGTCCAAAACTATGGTTCTCTCCAAGCCCTTAGAGGCACCAATATTGAGTTCATACTTAGTGTCTTTAATGAAGAGCTTCAAAGCATTGCTTCAAGCCAAGACTATGCAAACACATGGATCCAAAACAATGTGCAAAACTATGGAGATGTCAATTTCTTTGTTCTTTTTTTTTTTTTTAGAGAGTTTCAACCTATGACGTCTTCTCTTCATGATAGTTCTTTATCATCAGATCAAGATACTAATCGGTTTTTGGTATAAGCGGAAATTGAACCCCAGATCTCCTATTCAACCGATGTTAATTTCAGATACATTGCAGTTGGCAATGAAATAGAGCCCAACGATCCATATGCAAAAATTTTTTTCCCGATCATGGAAAACATTCAAACTGCAATTTATAATGCTAGCCTTAGATATAAGAATATTAAAGTCTCCACTCCCATTTATCAAGTTGCCCTTGCAGAGTCCTACCCTCCATCAATAGGCTCCTTCACATTTCAGTACCGATCACTTCTTTATGTTGGGTTTTGTGGAGCTTAGTTGTGTTTGATCCGGTTGACAACTCGACTTGATCCGAAATAATGTTGCATGATTTTTAATGGGAGATTTTCTAAGGTTTAGTCCATGGAGCGGAGGCTTGGGTTGATAGGCCCAAGCCATAACACCCATGGACAAGCCTTCTGGGGGTCTATGGGTAACACCCTCGGGAAAATTTTTTTGCCCGTTGTGTACCCATTGTGAATCCTATGTGCAGGATGTAGAGAACATTGTTTTGGTGATTAGGGTTTGTTGTTGTAGTTTTAGAGAGAGAAAAAAAATTGTATTGCCGCACTTGTATTTTTCCCTAATAATAGTAAAATCCCTGCAACTTCGTCGACATAGGCAAATTGCCTAATCACGTAAATACTATCTTGTGCATGCGATTATTTTTCTTTAGCGTGTGTTTTCTCTATTCTTTGTTTCTCATAGGTTGGGAATTTCTTGTTGATTCCCTTCACTTTATCCCATCATAAGCTTTTTAATGAAGCATAAGTACCCATTACTCGTTAACACGTATCAATACTTTAGCTACATTGGTAATACTCAAAACATTAGTCTTGAGTATGCTTTTTTTACTTCTCTCTCAGTTGTAGTGCAAGATATGGCGAACATGGATACCAAAACATTTTTTATGCCATTTTGAATGCCTTTTACTGAGCATTAAAGAAGGCCAAATGGGGGGTCTTTGAAAATCATTGTGTCAGAGACTGGTAGCCCTTTGAAGGGGGACCCGCGACAAGTTTTGAATATGCAATCACTTACAACTCAAATTTGATTAGGCATATGAAGGGAGGGACTCCAAAGAGGCCTAACAGGCTTATATAAACTTACATGTTTGCCATGTTTAATGAGAAACTGAAGACACCTGATTATGAGAAAAACTGGAGGCTCTTTTATCCAAACAAACAACCTAAATACCAAATTAATTTAAGTTAAGATTAGCACTAGCTAGTGCACTTTGGCATAAGGATAGCTTTTATGTGTGTTATAGCTATAAATAAGACTTACTTATAGTCCCTTTGCCTGGTAAGGAATCAAGTTTATGTATCTATCCAAGATGTGAAAATTGTCTTAATTAAATTTTGGTCTAAGAAATCAGGCTGCATGTGTGTTGGATTTGTTTATTTGATGTAAACAAATATTTTCACACAGATTTTTCATAACACATTTCTTTATAAATATGGATTTGATTGGATTTGTTTATTTGAGTTTGTAGTGTGCATGTGTGTTGAATCCCACATTATATGTTTATTAGGTGAATTTTGGGTTTCTAAGTGATTACAAGGAACCCTAATTATAAATTGACTAGTCTTTTGAAAAATATAACTAGATTAAATTAATTGAAAGTTTTGATTTTATTTTTTTAGAAGTGATTTTTGAAGGGAAGGGGAAGAGGTTTGAAGGGATTTAAAGAGGGTGAGATATCCTTCAATCCCAATTCCTCCAAATTTATATATATATTAAATGGCTAAAATGTAAATTGCATCCTCTAAGTATAATTAAAATTAATTTAAGTCCTTTAACTTTATTTTCATTTAATTGAGTCTTTTATGTTTCAAATTTATTCAATTCAAGCATTTCATCCAATTTATAAGAAAAATAAATTCCATTGAAAAAATATTTTTCTCACATGAAAAAAAAAATCTATTAAATTAATAAAATTATTTTATAGATTTTTTATGTGAGAATTTTTTTTTTTTTAATAGTTAATTGCATACTTGACCACAATTGTTTTTAACAAAGTTGGACTAAAAGCCTGAATTTAATAAATTTGAAATTTAGATGGCTCGATTCAATGAAAGTAAAGTTAGAAGACTTAAATGAATTTGGTCAAACGTAAGGTATGCAATTTGCATATTATCTAACAAAAATTGAATTATCAATTTTATCTTTATAATATCTATTTCATTAAATTGAACAAAAGAAAAAAAGAATGTGTATATATACATACATACATATATATATATATATATATATCAATTGCTAAGAATTTCGTAACTCAAACTTCTGGTGTTTCTAATTAGACATTTTATTATTTCATCTCCTTCTCATTTTAATAGTTAAAAAATTATTTTAAAAAATACAAAGGTTAATTACAAAACTGGTTGTAACTTAAGACTACAACCTTACTCAATATATTTTTATTTAAAGTGAATTTTAACAAATTCACCATTGAATTATATTTACTTCTTATATCCTCCATATTTGCAAAATTTTTAGAAAATTAAATATCAATAACTATATCATTAATAAATTGTTTAAATTAAAAATTTTGTTATTTTTATTGTTTAAAATTATGTATAAAATATAAACTTATAAACTATATAATAAATAATATCTGAATTATACAAAATTTGACATAATACAAAAGTTGCCCTTACCCTCTCCTCTCCGCTCCTCTCCCTTCAAACGGTCAAACACAATTTCTTCCTCTTCACAACCTCTACCCCACGCTCCATCCATCAAGAAAGAAGGTGAACAAGATTGTGATTCCACCAACAAATGAGGAGCAAAGGTTATTGCAAGAACCCAAAATCATAAATCTTTTCAAGCATAGTCAATTTTCTTTTCTTTTGCTTTTGTTTCTTGAGAGAAATTCTAGATTTTTATCCTATGGGGTTGCCGCAATGATGTTTCTCGAAGTTCTTGCTTGTTTTTCTCGTATTTTCATAGGTTTGCAATGATTTCTTGATGAATGTGACTTGTTCTTGACGGGTCTTGATTATATTTCGATAAATTTGTATGTAGGAACTAGGTTGCACTACTTGGTTGAAAGCCTTTGATAATCTTGTTAGTCGTGGTTGCATTTCACATGCTTGATAAAATGCCACAACCATAGAAAATCATGATTCTTTGAGAATTTGCACATGAATTCTTCTTAAAAGTTTGTTTCTTTTCATGAAAAAAAAAAAAAAAAAATTATTTTAAAGTCAAAGATCATTCTTGGCAATGTTGGACTTTTTGGTGACAAAGAATGCTCATTACACTTGCACATGACTTTGATGAAACACGGTATTCCATGAAGTTTGAAAGAAACCTTACCTTGAGCCATCTTCTTATCTTTTGTAAATTTTGATAATGTGACTCAATGAAGATGCGTAACCTTTTTCAAATGATAATTCTTGCAATGCAGTCGATGCCATTGAGTGCAATACTTTTACAGTTGACATTGAGGCATAACATATGCCTGGCTGCATGAGATATGTGTACAAGTCTTGGCTTGATTTGAAATTATTTCAAATTGACTCCATGAAATTATTGGTGTAATGTCATTGATGGAATGACATGCTTGCGTCAGTTGCATGATCATGATGTGCATGTAATAGAGCGTGCACTATTTCGGAATCTCATAGATAACTCACTGTCTATATCATAGCTAGCCAAGACTTGCAAGAATCAAGGGTCTTTGTCCCATCCCTCTTCATGGTGGTCTAGGGCTTGTTCAGAAGTTGAAGCCAAGATTTGTACAACGCGGGCTTTTTATATTTCCTTGATGCTATCACAACGAAAGCGGATCATCCTCATGAGTAAGGATTTGCTTAAAGTGAGCGCCCAAGGAGAATTATTCTGGGAAACCACCAATACCTTTCACTTTTTAAGATTGGAGTTCAATCTTGCAAAATTAAAATTAGTCCTAGTTTTTGTGGTTTTAGGGTTGCGTTTTGTTTTATTGAGTTATATGTAATGTCTTATTAGAGAATTGTCAAAGGAGGAGATTGTTAAGATTTAGGTTTGTGTTGCAAAATTCCATGTGCCAAAATAGGTGCTAATGAGGGTTGTAATCATTGCAAAATAAATAAGGTAAAATTTTAAATTAGGAATGCTGAAGATCTCAAGTTTTAGAAGGCCACTTGAGTGAGCTCGGGACTCACTTAAGCAATCAATAAATTAGGCAAAGACTTTGCTCAACCTTTGCCTGTGTGAAATTATATTTTGCAAATTGATTTAACCCAAACTTTCATCTACCTATAAACACCCTTTGATGAACGACTATCAAAAGAGAGGATGTTGTACAAAGGGTATTCTAAGGCTGGGTTTGGGTTGCGATGAAAATGCCATATATGTGCGTCTGCGTTTTTTTTAGTGGGTCCTATGCACTATTCATGGGACCCGCAAATATTTTTTCAGCAAAAACAACTTCAAAACTGGGTCCCACGGCACCATTCACACATTTAAAAATTATTTTGCTACAGTATTTTTAGTTTTCAACAGAAAGCGGTATCCAAACAAACTCTAAAAAGCCTTTTTTCTTTGAGCCTAAATGGAGAAAATTCTTCTCCCATGTTTTTCACCTTGTGAACCTAAGCTGATTTCCATCCAAACAACAGAAGTCTTTAACCTTTTTCAGTGAGTTCACTAACATACCAAAGTTTTGGTTTGGTACAAACCAGCTCATTAATGGTGGAGATTCTAAAGAAGAGATCTAGGGTTCTAGAGCGGCTGCAATGGGAGACAAATGGATCATTAAATTGCTAGGTTACACATCAATTCTAAGTTTGCAAAGTTTTGTAAGTACAGGCTAGCTGTAATAATTTTTATCTTATAGTGAAACTTCATGTGGGATTGGATATCCAAAGTGGATTTTCTTTCAAAATTTCTTCAAAAGTTTTCCACTTCATCGTGAAAGTTCTTGTGTCATATTTTGCTTTATTTTATTGCTTTTGGATTGTGGTAATATTCATGTAGGTGTGTTATCATTGTCATTGTTAAATTTTTAATGATTAATTAGGGTATAAGTGGCAAAAAATGCAGTAATTAGATCACTGGGGTAAATATTGGATTTTTCAGTATATATATATATATGTATATATCCATGATCCTTGTAATTCCTTTTGTTAA
Organism: Quercus lobata; assembly: GCF_001633185.2. Taxonomy (NCBI): domain Eukaryota; kingdom Viridiplantae; phylum Streptophyta; class Magnoliopsida; order Fagales; family Fagaceae; genus Quercus; species Quercus lobata. The sequence goes on along the minus strand of NC_044906.1, from coordinate 818,556 downwards.
TATTCATAGAAAATTTGTAAGGAAAACTAAACAATTCATGTGTGTGCTTTGATTTTTTTTTTTTTTTAAATTCTATTTATCTTTTATTGTTTACACCTCTTATATCTGCAGTTGGATTTTTCTTTATCTGTGGGGGGAAAAAAAAAATTTTATTTCACAAAGGAGGAGAACTCGTTTTTTTATAGCTTGGAAGCATTCTGCAATAGCATAATTTGATAGTTATAATGGGGGAAGGGGTATTTGAACCCTACATATCTCCATTAGAAATAGCAGGAGATGTCAACCAATTAAACTACAAGACTTTTGGCAAATAAATGTTAATTACTTATTTGAAGAAGAAATACATTACTTTTTGACAAGGAATAGACTTTCCTTCCATACAAAGAAACTTTAGAAAAGTAATAAAGTCAACTTCTTTTTCACTCCAAGAAAAATCAAACAGGAACCCAAGTCCAATATAGGGATTTGTTATAATGGCTTGAGTGTAACTACATGATAACTTATTAAGAACTTTGCCCATAACAATACTACTATTAGCCAATTCTTAAAGTAGGTATCAAACAATGTGTCATGCACTCCAACCACTATAATCATGTACATATACTTTTTTTTAGAGATAATTACAATATATTGCTAACCCCTCTCCCCCTCCCATAGCTCGAACCATTTTCCCCCTTCTAAATCCCAAGCACTTTGTGCATGGGGAGGTGTCAATTCAGCTATAAGCCCTTGGAAGTATATATACTAAGCCTCCTATTTAGTTTTAGTGTATGAGAGAATGCCCCATCATTGTTTTCTTGTCATGTGTCATTTGTGAAACTTTAAGGCATATCTAGGGTTTGGGCTTCTTAAGAGAGTTATTGTGCTACTATTGTAATATGCTTGAATTTTTCTTGTCTTGTGTCTTTTGTTAAATTTTAAGGTGAATTTTGGGGATTTGGATTTCTTGATAAAGTCATTGTGCTACTATTGTAATCTTTTTGAATTTATACTGAAACTATTTCTCTATCACCACCTATGGATAAAAGCATCTTGCTGAACCATATAACTTTTTATGTTCTTTGTATATGTGTGTGTATTTATTAAATTTTTTTTTTCTTCAGCATTATTGATTTGGATGATGAGAGTATGATATGCACAACAAGTGGTATCATAACTTCCGCTATTGCACCATGTGTGGTATTAGAGCCCAAGGTTTATCTTGGTATAGTTTGAGATCAGATTTCACAAATTTCCACGCAAAGGCATGTGTGTGTTTAGTTGTGCAAACAATAATCATGACTAAAAAGGAAAAATATTTGATAGAATTAAGGTGGAGTTATCATGATTCATGACCAAAAAGGAAGATTTTTTTATTGAATTTGAATCAAAGAAGAGATTTATTGGAAATTGTCTCAAATTCTTATTTGAACTTGGTTCCCTACTTGGCATTTCTTTGTATAGAAGGAAAGTTAACTTGATTACTTTTTTTTGGAGTTTTCTTTGTAATATTTCTTGTTAACTAAGGGATAGGATATGAAGGCTTATATATAGATCGTACCATAAAGGCTTTGGTGGCCTTGGCCTAAAGGTCCTCACATATGAGAAGAAGAGAAGATTCTTAAAAGAATTCTCCTAGAAGAAAATTAGACTATTAGAAGAGGAGTAATTTGATCATTCTATGGAGTTAGAAGGATGCCCATGATGAGAGTTATGTAAGAGAGATCGAGTGCTGTAATATGTAAGAGAGATCGAGTGTTGTAATTACTATTAAGTATAGTGGATTTGATTTCTCTTTTTGACTTTATTTATCTTCACTATTATTTGCTCCAATCTATGAGTGTTATAACACAAGTGATATTAGAGCTTCTACTATTTGCACAAATGATATCAGAGGAAGGACAAAGTCCAACAAAATAACAACCAGTTAGACGGGCTCTAAGTGATGCACTTGGTTGCGGTAGATAATTTTGTATATCTTAATTTCCATAGGAGTGCTTGTGGTGGAACTACTAGGCAATCCATTTCCATGGAGTGCTTGACTAGCTATAGTCACTCAAAAATCTCGATCTCAAGCACAAGCATCTCTCTCTATAAAAAGAGTGTTTGGTGGCATAGTTGCTTTCATTCAAAGCTATTAGTCTTCATTTCTCTTCTATGTTTTTGTCAATGGCTAAGTCTAATTCAATTGGGAATAGTCCTTCAACGATGTCCTTAATGCTACTACTGTTTGTGATGCTGATGGCTAGCATAGACATAACAGATCTCTCTCTCTCTCTCTCTCTCTCTCTCTCTCTCTCTCTCTCTCTCTCTCTCTCTCTCTCTCTCTCTCTCTCTCTCTCTCTCTCTCTCTCTCTCTCTCTCTCTCTCTCTCTCTGTGTGTGCACATTATACACATTATACATTAGGCTCCAAAATCAAAACTAGTCAAAGTAAAAAATTCCTCTACAAGCATACCATTTGCCACAAACTATTCAAAGCAAACAATTAAATTACAATCATACCATTTGCCATAGCTTGATGTGTGGTCGAGTGTATAAACCCACTGCTTCAATCAACCACCTTAAAGTTGTAGTAAAATTTGTGTCTAAAGTAAAACCTCTATGAGATCACTTTATAAGTTCTCATAAACCATACATATACATATTGCATGTATTGCTTGAACAATTATAACAAGTTGAATGCAGGCCACATATTGCATGTATTCCAGGAAAAACCAACATAATGCATTAGGTTAGGTTAGATTGAGTTGAATGCAGGCCACTAATTACCATAATCTCAACTCACAAGAACAAAATGCATACTTGTGTAAATTATGAATTTATTTATAAACTAACACCACAAATAGTAAAGTTCCCAGGCATGGGGCATTGAAAATGATCTGAAAAAGCTTCAGGAAACCATGTCCACTATCAAAAATGTGCTACTGGATGCTGAGGAGAAGTAAGCAAAAAACCACCAGCTGAGCGTTTAACTAGCGTAACTCAATGACGTTGGAAAATCGAGAAAAAAACACATTGGAAATGAAATGTAAATAAATAATTGTCACTTTTTAATGTTTTTTTAATTATAAAGATATATTTGAGAGAAAATAAGCTTTATTTTTAGGTTTTTATTTTTTCCTCAAACATTTCTCTTCAAATTTAACCTATTTTGAGGAGATTGTTTTCCTCCAATTTTATATTCTTTTCTTTCTCTCCCTTTTGACATATTAAACACATAATTGAAAGATTTTGTAGTCTCTTTTCATTTCCTCTCTCTCCAAGTGAACCGAACATGGTGTTAGATAAATTATTTGGCATGTATATACTTACTACTAGACCCGAATATAAGAAAGAAATGGATTAATATTTTTTTTTAAATGAAATAGATTAATCTAAACCATGCATAAGTTGTAATTTGTAGTCATCATATTATAAAGAAAGTACGAAATCTATGTATATTTGTGAAATTGGCATATATTTCTTTTGAATATATTTATTTCTTTTTGTTTCTAAATTGGCATGTGCTTTGAAAGATTGTTCTCTCAAAATGGGATATTCAGTGTACTTAATATCCATTGAATTACATATACTGAGCAATGTCTTGCATTAGCAATATTAGATCCATTCTATGATTTTTTGAAATATTATAATATATGAGAATCCTAATTTTTTTTTCAATATTTTTTCAGTATGATGTAAATACACTTACGCTCTGTTTGTTTCAGCAATGACGTTTTCTAGAAAACGAGTCATTTTCCAAGAAGTATTTTCTATAAAACTATCTCATTTTTTAATGTTTGGTAGCAACTTTAAATGAGTTGAAAAACAACCTCCTAACTTCCCTTGTTTAACTTGCTGTGAGATATAGTTATTTTCCAAAAAAAATTAATGGAAAACAATCTCTAAAAATAAGCCATACTTTTTATGTTGACCAAAAATAGTTTTCTTTTGACTCATCTTTTTTTATGCTACCAAACACTAGAAAACATGGAAAACTATCTTTACACAAGGTTTTCCATCTAAACGAACGAAGCGTTAGGTTTTAAATTATATATTTATATTTCGGTTTGAACCTGAAAGGGTTTCCACTGATGGAGATCAAGGCACCGATTCGAAGGATCTCATTCAAGTACTAATTGGGCTGGTTACAAGAGCACGAACAAAGAAGTTCAAGGATGTACTCAACGGACTCGTCCAAGAGTTATGGGCTCAAGCAAACTCATGGAGGCACATTGAGCATGATCCACATGGGCAACAAAAAATCATCACCTTGATTCAAGTTCTAGAAGGATCCGGTCAAGGCTAAGAATTGGCATGAAATATTTTGGATCTATGTAAAAAACGTTATTCTAGGTTTATGTGATTTATTTCCTTGTTTTTAGGTTCATTTAATACTTTTTAGGTCAAACTTTATTCCTAATATGGTTAGGTATCAATTAGGAGTTATTTTAGAATATATTTTCTTGTCTGTCAAGTTTTAAGGAGCCCTTAAATAGTCATCTAAGTCTGTAAACGTTTTTCAGAGATTATTGATAAAACTTGTCAGGTTTATTTTCTTTGGTTCTTTGAAGAACTACTCGAACTTATCGGGAATTCCCGTGGCGTTCATCTCAACTTATCGAACGGAGTTTCCACCACCGTTTGTGGCGTCTTCCTTATACCGAGGTTCTTGTTTGTCATAAACAACGGGTCGAGGTCTCCCATTTGAATCTATCCATAGAATGATCTTGGGTTCCCTTTCGTTATTGGGTCTCATTATTCTTGACGGGATTCACATCATCCACCCTCACTCACTTTTTGGAAGGATCTGGACTTGCTTACAAGCCATCAAGACATACCACTTGGCCATCAGATTGGGGTTTCAAATTTTCTTTATGCATTGTTCTTAATTTGTAGTATTATACTTTTCTAGCCTAACTATACTCATCTTACATTTTGGCTCCCTGAACTATCAAAGCGCACAATTAACCTCTCAAATCAAAAACTATGTATTTGAGTCTTAGTTTCTAGTGTGTTCAAGAAGATCATTTAGTTGTCAAACAAGTGGTATTATTGAAGACACAAAACTGCTCAATACCTGTAGATCTATTAAGAGTTAGTGAACCTCGATACCAAGCTCGACGCCTCTCAATTCATCAAGCTTTAGAAAAATTGAATGTTAAATTTCTGTTTTTAGCCCATAATGACTTGGTTTTGTTGGAATTCTTGCTCTAGGGTTCCAGATCATATAAAAGGCTTATTTTACAGTCATCATCAAAGAGGTATAGAAAGACACACGCATAACAAGTGTTGCTATAACATTTGTGCACCTAAGATTTTGTACCAAGCTGCTTTAGTTCATCCAAGTGTGGATTGAAGATCTCTGCAAAGCTACAACAATCAAAAAGGTTGTTGTGGAGTCAGTCACAGATAGAAGATTCGTGCAAATGAGAAGTCTTCTACAAGATCAAGTCCAATCAAGGATTGAAGTTGAGGTTGGTATAGCTCAATAAGTCCTACTGTAGGTAAGTACTTCGAGATAGGCATGTAGGGTAAAATTCCTTGTGCTTGTAACCGTTTTTTCTTGTATGTGGATTCTTTGAGAGTAGTGACTTGAAATTCACTCAGCGGGTTTTTGTTTGCGAGAGTTTTCCCCATTTTAATCAAATCATTGCGTTAAACTTATTTTCCACTGCACTCTAATTTTGTTTGCTGATTTTATTGTGCCTTGATCTGATTTGCTTGTAATTTGACTAATTAATCAATTTGGGTAATTGAATTAATTAATCATGGTCAATTTATAACCCAACAAAATGCATATTACAACTTATCAAGACTTACAAATTATCATGGATCTCAAAAACTCAAACACTTAACCTATAGAACTTAACAATCTCACATTTTGTTAATCCATAAACCATAATATATTAGATGCAATGACAACATAATCCTGCAATTAATATCCCTTAATAGCGAGTGAATACCAACTATTATGATCAAACAATAGCTAATTTCGTTACTAATGCTATCTTGGTCAGTTACCATATAAAAATAATTTATCATTATTCCCTTAGCTTCCAAGTAATAATGACAAGGACCACACAAGAGGATATCATTAGACTTAGTCTAGTGTGTTCCATTGTTTATACTTCATTATATTGTAGCAGCATAGATTTGAACCCTAGATGTATTCATGGGAAATACTAAAAAGTATCAGTTAAGTTATAAAACTCTTCGTAGGGTAGATAGGCTATTAGAGAGGCATATTCACAAACGACTTTATTAGTTGAATTGACTAGAATTTGCTCCTCAAAAAAAATAAATAAATAAATAAATAATAAAAATGACTAGAACCCACAAGACATCTAATTAGATTTGAAAGATTAGTGGGATGAAATATTCATGTGCAGTTGTGCTGATTATAAATTTATAATTAAGACAAAGAAAAGGTTTAACAGATAGATCAAACCCATAATGGCCCGTTCATCTTAGGCTTGGGCCAATGAACACAACCAAGGGCCGAAGAAGAGCATGAAGAAAACCCATGAGCATCACAACAATGACAGCAATAGCAGAAATACAGAACACAGAGAGCAAAATTATCAGAAAACAGAAATGGGTTTCTCACTTTCCCTACCTTAAACCTCAAAATTGTACTCTCTTTTTTTACCTTAAACCCTGAAAGGGTAAGAAATCACGCAACATTGGGCCTGACAGATTCAGACTCATGGGCCGACATTAAGGAAGGGCCCAGGGCTTAGCATCACTTGAAATACTTGGTGTACACGTTTGAAATCCGAAGGGATCCTAGGGAAATCAGAATGTCCGCACAAGGATAATTCTAGAAGATCCGCCTTAATGAAAAACCCACTCTACAAGGAAATGTTTGTCCATCATGTTTGGGATTGCTCAAAGTAGAGTCCCATAAGGAAAAAACTTCTAGTCCAAGGAAGAGAAGCCGACTTTCTTCTACTATAAAAGTTTCAATACCCTCGCAAATCAAGGTACGCATAATTTACCCTCTCTAGCACTCTAGAGTTAAGAACAATTCTAACTTTACTATCGGAGGGTATTTGGTCGACAGCACACCGGTGCCCACGGTGAGATCACTTCTTTATTCTTGCAGGTTGTTAGCTTAAGTGAGCGTGGATCGTGGAGCGTGGATCGTGTAGCTCACTGGTGATATTATGGCATCATCAGTTGGCACCGTCTGTGGGAAACGTGAAGAATTTAAGCCAGATTATCGCCTCCCGGACATAAGAGTCACATGGTACTTACTCGCTCGATGGCTACCACCAACAACGCTCAAGAAGACGAGCCACCGAGATCTACTGCATTAGAAAGGCAGGTCCAGACTCTCATGACGGCGGTTGAACGACTCACAAAGCAGAACCATGATCTGGAGGAGCAGCTATGCCAAAGGGATGCAGGACCTAACCTTCAGGAGAAAAACCAAGAAGGTAACAGTGCCGAGCGAAGAGAGTAGGAGAAGCCAGAGGGCAGCAACGCCCCAAGCCGATCGGAGCAGCAAAATGTGAGCCTTCCGTCTCTCATGGATTTTGCCCCCCCGCCTATCATCGCAGAGATTCAGGCGATGAAGGAGCAGATGGAGGTCATGATGAACGCCCTCAAGGGGCGAGCATCTTCTGATCTTGAAGATTTAGTGAACAAAACCGACTCACCATTCACCGCGTCCGTCAACTCATTCCCCCTGCCACCAAAGTTCCGGATGCCTCAGATCGAAAGTTACGACGGGGTCAAGGACCCACTCGATCATCTAGAGACCTTTAAGACCCTGATGCACCTTCAAGGTGTACCAGACGAAATCATGTGTAGGGCGTTCCCGACAACGCTGAAGGGGCCTGCGAGGGTTTGGTTCAGTAGGTTGACACCAAACTCCATCAATACTTTCAAGGAGTTGAGCGCCCTGTTCACCACACACTTCATAGGTGGACATCGATACAAAAAGTCCACCTCGTGCTTAATGAACATCAAGCAGTGAGAAGACGAGACGCTGCGAGCCTACATAACTCGTTTCAACAAAGAAGCCCTTTCGATTGACGAAGCCGACGATAAGATACTCGTAGCCGCATTCACTAGCGGGCTACGGAAGGGTAAATTCTTGTTTTCCTTATACAAGAATGACCCAAAAACCATGACTGACATTCTCTACAGGGCTACCAAGTACATGAATGCAGAAGATGCGTTGCTGGCCCGCAAGGAAAGGCCTAAGAAAAGGGAAAGGCAGGAGGACACGAGACAATATAGGGGGCGAAAGGTCGCTAAAACCGGGGATCAACATGATGAAAAGCGCTCCAGACCCCCCACTGGAAGATTCACCAATTTCACCCCGTTAACCGCCTCGATCGACCAAGTATTGATGCAAATCAAAGATGAAGGAGCATTGACCTTCCCTGGAAAGTTGAAGGGAGACCCCAACAAAAGACCGAGAGACAAGTATTGTCGCTTTCACCAGGACCACGGGCACAACACAACTAACTGCTATGACCTGAAGCAGCAAATTAAGGCCCTAATCAGGCAAGGAAAACTACAGAGGTTCGTCAGCAGGGAAAGAACTGATACACCGGAGGAACAGGCCCCACGATGGGAGAACGAGCACCCTAGACCACCCATAGGAGATATACGAATGATCGTACGGGGCACAGCTGTAGCCAGATCTTCCAAGAAAGCCCGCAAAACCTACCTCAGGATGGTCCATAGCGTCCAACTCACAGGATCCGTACCAAAGATGTCGTGAATAGATAACCCCATCATAAACTTTTCAGAGGATGAATCTTGGAGACTTCACTATCCTCATGATGACGCGCTAGTAGTCAGCCTGCAAATTGGGGATTATAACATGCACCGGGTCCTCGTCGACAACGGCAACTCAGCAGACATCCTATACTATCCAGCATTCCAGCAGATAAGGATTGACAGGGAACGATTGTCCCCAAGGAACGCCCCACTCGTAGGATTTGGGGGTACAAAGGTGTTCCCTTTAGGCGCAATAACGCTAACCGTAACGGCGGGTGACTATCCTTAGCAGATCACTAAGGAGATAACGTTTCTCGTAGTAGACTACTCGTCCGCCTACAACGCCATCCTCGGGCAACCCACTCTTAATTCCTGGAAGGTGGTAACTTCAACATACCACCTAATGATCAAATTCCTGACGGAATATGGGGTAGGAGAATTCTGGGGAAACTAAGTAGCAGCACGAGAATGCTATATCGCCATATTAGAGATGGAGGATCAACAGCAGATGATGTGTATCGGGAAGCAGCGAGCATTAGCAGAGCCAGTTGAAGAGCTAGAAGAAGTAAGACTTGACGACACACGGCCTGAACGAACGACTAAAATCGGCACACTAGCCAGTTGGCCAGTACGCCAGATGATCACGACTTTCCTAAGAAATAACCAAGACGTCTTCGCCTGGAATCATGAAGACATGCTGGGAATCGACTCCTCAGTCATGATCCATAGGTTGAATGTGTCGCCCTCCTTCCCTCCAGTCCGACAAAAGAAACGAGTCTTCGCCCAGGAGTGGGATAAGGCCATAGCTGAGGAAGTTCGAAAGTTACTGGAGGCAGGTTTCATCCGGGAAGTATACTATCCCGACTGGCTGGTGAACGTCGTTATGGTGAAAAAGGCCAACAAAAATTGAAGGATGTGTGTAGACTTCACAAACCTCAACAAGGCTTGCCCCAAAGACAGCTACCTGTTCCCACGGATAGATACCCTAGTGGATTCGACTGCAAGACACGAGCTCCTAAGCTTCATGGATGCTTTCTCTGGCTACAACCAGATCAGGATGGACGAATTTGATCAGGAGAAGACCTCTTTCGTCACAAGCCAAGGATTATTCTGCTACAAGGTGATGCCTTTTGGACTCAAAAATGCTGGAGTAACATACCAAAGGCTAATGAACAAGATGTTTGCACATCAGATCGGCAGGAACGTTCAGGTTTACATTGACGGCATGTTAGTCAAAAGCATGCACGAAGAGGATCACCTAAATGACCTCAGAGAAACATTCGATATACTTCGATCGTTCAACATGAAGCTGAATCCGAACAAGTGTGCATTCGGAGTAACGGCGAGAAAGTTCTTGGGTTTCATTGTATCCCAAAGAGGAATAGAGGTCAACCCGGAGAAGGTGCGGGCCATAATGGAGTTGGAACCATTAAGGACGGTTAAGGAGGTCCAAAGTCTAAATGGAAAGATCGCAGCTCTAAACAGGTTCGTCTCAAGGGCGACAGACAGGTGTTTACCATTCTTCCACACTCTGAGAAAGTCATTTGAGTGGACGGATGAATGCCAAACGGCCTTTAATGACTTAAAGACGTATCTTTCGTCTCCACCGCTACTCAGTCCTTCCGTGCAAGGCGAGGAACTCTACCTTTATTTGGCAGTCTCGCATGCCGCAGTAAGCGCAACTTTGGTAAGGGAGGAGGACGGGATACAGAAACCCGTCTACTTTACCAACCGTGCACTCCGTGGAGCAGAAAAGAGGTACCCCCAGATGGAGAAGTTGGCTTTCACGCTAGTAATAGCTGCGCGGAGACTTAAGCCATACTTCCAGGCGCATACAATCATTGTTTTAACGAACAAGCCACTGAGAAAGGTCATGAATAGCCCAGAAGCAGCGGGAAGAATGGCCTTGTGGGCAATAGAGCTAAGCGAATTTGACATCCAGTACCGCCCGCGGACGGCCATAAAAGGGCAAGCAGTAGCTGACTTCATCGCCGAGTTCACACTCGGGGAGGACCAGTTGGTAGAAGAGAAGGAACAGTGGAATATCTACACAGACAGCTCCTCAAACAGACGAGCCGGAGTAGTGATCCAAACTCCGCAGGGGGACACAATACGATACATGATCCAACTGGATTTTCCAACAACCAAAAACGAGGCAGAGTATGAAGCCTTGGTCGCAAGGCTAAACCTTGCAAAGGCCGCAGGAGCGGAAAACATAATTGTCCACTGCGATTCACAAGTGGTAACAAGTCAAATCAATGGCGACTACGAGTGTAAGAACGATAGAATGAAGAGATATTTAAAAGAAGTGAAGTACCGAATCAACAGCCTTGAAGTCAAATTCATTCAGATCCCAAAAGAAGAGAACGAATGGGCTGACCAACTAGCAAAAGCTGCATCAGCCGAATTCATGCTGGTTCCCGAACAGGTATTATCATTCGTCCAAATATCCTCACTTATCGATGATGGAACAAATATGCAGGTGGTGAACTCTGAATATAACTGGACCACGCCATTGATCTCCTACCTAAGGGCCGGGGTGTTACCAGAGGAGAAGGGTGCCGCAAGGAAGCTAAAGGTCCAGGCATCACGGTTCGTGCTGATAAAGGACGTCCTATATAAAAGGGGCTTCTCTCGACCGTACCTGAGGTGTTTGTGCCAAAAAAGAAGCAGATTATGTGATGAAAGAAGTACACGAGGGTATCTACGAGAACCACTCGGGCGCACGATCACTAGTACACAAATTGATCCGAGCAGGATACTATTGGCCTACAATGATGAAGGATGCGCAAGCCTATATCCAATCTTGCAACAAATGCCAGAGGTTCAGCAATTTCATCAGGCAGTCGTCCGAAGAGCTGTAACGACACCCTGGTCGTTCGCACAATGGGGACTTGATATTATGGGCCCATTCCCGACAGCTATCCGGTAGCTGAAATTCTTGGTCGTCGGTATAGACTACTTTACTAAGTGGGTCGAGGCGGGAGCTTTAGCCACCATCACGGAGAAAAACATCCGAAGTTTTTTCTGGAGAAATATCGTATGCAAGTACGGGATACCCAGGGTACTGGTCTCTGACAACGGTAAGCAATTCGACAACCGCGCGTTCGGAGACTTCTGTGCGGAGCTAGGGATCAAGAATCACTACTCGTCACCCGCACACCCACAAGCGAACGGGCAAGCTGAGGTCATAAACCGGTCCCTGCTTAAAATAATCAAGACCCGTCTTGTGGGGGTAAAGGGTATCTGGCCAGACGAACTACCTAGCGTCCTATGGGCATACCGGACCACAGCAAGAACACCCACTGGAGTAACACCATTCCGACTTGCATATGGAACCGAAGTTGTCATTCCCGCAGAAGTGGGGCTCACGAGTTACCGGGTGGAAAGCTACGACGAAGATATGAACAAAGAGGCTATGCGCCTCCAGCTTGGTCTAGTGGACAAAGTCAGAGCAACAGCAGAACAGAGGTTGGTGCGCTATCAGAATCTCATGGCGAAACACTACAACAACAAAGTAAGGCATAGGGACTTCCAGGTCAAGGACCTTGTACTACGGAAAGTGATGGGTGCCGCTAGAGACCCTTCACAAGGAAAACTCAGCCCCAACTGGGAAGGACCCTACAGGATCGCGTCATGGAAAAGGAAAGGCACTTACCACCTCGAGACAATGGATGGACAAAAGCTGCAACACCCTTGGAACATGGAGCATCTTCGGAAATACTACCCATAGAGAGAAGAATACGAGGAACCAACGATTTTCCAGTTTATTTTATTCTATTAGCTACAATTTACTAGTTTTTCTTTGACTTTTGCTACAATCTTTTTGTACCTTTTTAAGCCCAAGGGAGCAGGTACTTTTTCTTCAAACGCATTTTCTTTAAAGAAGAATATTCATAGACGACTTAATTTTCCACATGGGTGGGTATCACAAATGGATATGCTGCAGGCAACAAAGTCCATAAAGTGGATGAATCACCAAAACGGTGCAATAATTTACAAGTCCAAATAATGGACGAATCACCCAAAGGGTGAAATAATTGTCCACAAAGTGGACGGATCACCAAAACGGTGAACTAATTTACAAGTCCACAAAGTGGATGGATAGCCCCAAGTGTTTAATAACTGTCCACAAAGTGGACGGATCACTAAGATGGTGAAAAAACTGTCCACAAGGTGGACGAATCACCAAAACGGTGAACTAATTTACAAGTTCACAAAGTGGAAGGATCGCTCAAAGTGTTTAATAACTGTCCACAAAGTGGACGGATCACTAAGATGGTGGAAAAAATTGTCCACAAGGTGGACGGATCACCAAAAGGATGAACTAGCTTACATGTCCGAAAAATGGACGAATTAACCCAAAGGGTGAAATAAACTGTCCACAAAGTGGACGGACCACCAAGATGGTTGAATAACGTAGTCCACAATATGAACGGTTACGAAGATTGTGAAATTTCCACAAAGTGGACGGATCATCAAATTAGTAAAATAATTTAGTCCACCAAATGGACGAATCACCAAAATGGTGAAAACAACAGTCCCCAAAGTGGACGGATCACCCAAATGGTGACAATAGTCCACCATGAGGACGGATCACCCAAGGGTAAAGACTTTCTACATTCCACTAAAGTGGACGGATCAATCGATCTTGAAATCTAATTACTCCTCAAAGTGGACAGATCAACCGTCGTCTAGAAATACTCGTTAGAAAAATAACGGATAAAACAAGTATTTTCTCAATCTCCCTTTCATAAGGGGGACGGACATTTAAGAAAGTTCCAAACAAAAAGTATCAGGAAGAAGAAAAATAAAATAAAGCATTCATAAACAGATGAAACCCCCAGAGGGCAATTGTTTCATACAAAAATAAAGGACGGATTGTTCTCAAAATAAATACAAAAATGGAGGATGGATTGTTCTTAAAATAAACACAAAAAAGATATGTAATATCAATCTACATTTTTGGGTCGGCATCTTGAACGACCTTCGACGGAACCGATTCTCCGTCACCATGAATAGCATCGTCACCAAAGAGGTCGTCTGTGTTCTCTAAAGCGACAAGCAAAGCAGACGTTTGATCTTGATCATTGACATTAATCATTGACACGTCCAGTTCAGGGTAGGCTTTCTTAGGTTGACGAAGGGCATCATCAAAGCCTTGAAGGAACGATCCCCTCAGCTCTCTCAACAAAGCGTCGGAGTCTCGGTATTCACGGACCGCAACCTCCTTAGCTTGACGGAGCTTTTCCTTCAAATCCTTGATTTCCTTGTCTTTGGCTTCCAAGGCCTTCCCAGCTTCATCCGTCCTCTGCTTAAGCTCTTTTCTCGCCTGCTCTGAAAGGTCAAACTTCTTCTCCATTGTAGACTTCCACTTATGAAGTTGACCGAGCTCATCATCTGTCTGCTCTGCCTTTGCTCGAACACATTCCAGAGCTACCTCACGGTTGAGGCACCGGTCCATGAGGCCCTTCATCATAACCAATGACTGAAATAAACAAGTTAAAAGGTGTTAAACAAAAAGCCAAGCAAAATAGACGGACTCAAATCGACGAATAAAAGTTACCTGTGCAACGGCAAATAGACACGTCTTCCCCATTGCCTTCGTCGAGTGGTTGCCAAGGTCCTCGTAGTCCTCCGAGGAAATAATTGACAAAAGCCTCTCTAAAGCAAATTTAGAGTCGTCGCGGAGAAGAGGAGGAGGCTTCTCCTGGCTGGTGGACGGGGCCTTCATTAAGCCCTTGCTAGACCCTTGTTTTGCTGGAGTGACGGTCTTCGCACCCTCAGCCATTAACCCCACAACGGGTTCCAAAGGGACTTTTTGTTGCTTGTGTGGATGGTTAGACTTGGACGGCTGTTTCCTCTTTGCCACCTACACTGTCCCCTTAGGTACCACAACCTCACCCGTCTCCTTTTGCCTGGCGGCTTGTGATTTTAGTAGTGCCCTTCTCTTTGCGTCGTCCATCTCTGCAAAATATGACGGATGAAGTTATTTGCATGCAATAGAAATAAATTGATGAAGTAAAAATTGATGGGCTTACATTTATGAACCCTCTCGTCGTATTTAATGGTCTCTTGAGTAGGCTCAAGACCATCACAGTACCAGTGTATTGTTTTTGGGTTCACCAACTTGGCCCAAGTCCTTTCTTCCGGCTTGGTCTTTTGGAAAATCTTCTCAAGAAAACTGAACTCGTCAAGACTAACTTGTGGGGGTCGTCTACCTGCAGAGAAAGAAGACGGTTAGAAAAAGAATTATAATGGACGAGTATGAAAAGGATTATAAATATTTGGACGGGTGCATAGGAGATGAATGTATCACTCCCCAAGTTGTGTCAACGGGCATGTACTCCGTCTCCCCTGGACGGTTCATCCATTTGTCACCCTCTAGGAAAAAGTAACAACTCTTCCGGTCTCTATTTGAGTTGGGAGTCTCAAAGATAGCCTTCAACAAAGGGCTTCTACTAGCAAAACTATACATTTCCCTTGATCTATCTATCTCATCTAGACGGTAGCAATGAAGGAATTCACGCACCGTCAACCTCCTAGCACCATCCGACATTGCACCATAGAGAATCTCCATTGCTATGAAGACCCTTTAGGCGTTCGGAGATATCTGGGTGACGGACAGTCCCAAATAATGTAAGAGTTTTCTATGAAGTGTACTTAGCGGAAACCGAAGTCCTGCCTTCAGCATCTGCTCGTATACTCCGACACCTTCTATCCCTTCGTAATAACACTTCTCCGACACATATGGTAGACGGATGGGAATGTTGTCTGGAATTTGGAAGTTTGCTCTAAAAGTGTTGAAATGTCTCTCCTTGATGATGGATTTGAATTTATGCACCGTCCACTCTAGTAGCATGATGAACTCCCTAAGTCCATCAGCACCAACGACGGATCCCAATGCTTGATCCCCGTCGTCATCAGAAGAACCTTCTTCAACCATCTCCATATCCTCATTTGTTGAGGATGAAGAAGAGGCAGATGAACTCCTATCTTCGTCGAGACTCTCTTGGTCTTTATGACCGGACGGGTATACCTCCTCATATTCCGTCCCGTCACGAACCACTGATTGGTTACTTGATGCACTAGACATTGCCTACAATTGACAATGAAACTTAAGACTGATGGGTCTAAAAGTACTGACGGGTGTGTAGGTCTAACAGAAATATAAGCACAAAATGCAACTTGAAAAAATGAAAATAAGTACTCACCACACTTAGTAAATGGTAGTTGACGGTTGAGTAATCGACAGATACGAATTCTCGACGGAGTGCTCTGACAAGGTTGACTACTTCGCTCTGACAACGATTTTTGGCTGAAAATAGTAGAAATGAAGGGAGAGAGATGTGTTATATATATGAGAGATGCACGGAAGACGAAGCGATGCTTCGATCCGATACACCATCCAATCAAAGAGCAACACGTGGCATGCCTCATAAATGTTGACAACCTGTCAGCACACATCCACAGATTGTACCCCTTAAGGAACCGTCAACTTCATAAATCTTCAGCCGTCAACATGATCAATCTGGAAATGTCAAGTTCGTAAATTTTCAACTGTCATCATGATCAATCCTTGATCGTCATCCCCAATTATATTTAACCGTCACCCTAATGGTCCGACCACTTAAAAATCATGACAGACCATAGGGTTAAGGGGGCAACTGAAGAGGTAAGAAATCACGCAACATTGGGCCTGACGGATTCGGACTCATGGGCCAACATTAAGGAAGGGCCCAGGGCTTAGCATCACTTGAAATACTTGGTGTACATGTTTGAAATTCGAGGGGATCCTAGGAAAATCAGAATGTCCGCACAAGGATAATTCTAGAAGATCCGCCTTAATGAAAAACCCACTCTACAAGGAAATGTTTGTCCATCACGTTTGGGATTGCTCAAAGTAGAGTTCTATAAGGAAAAGACTTCTAGTCCAAGGAAGAGAAGCCGACTTTCTTCTACTATAAAAGCTTCAATACCCTCACGAATCAAGGTACGCATAATTTACCCTCTCTAGCACTCTAGAGTTGAGAACAATTCTAACTTGACCGTCGGAGGATATTTGGTCGACACCATACCGGTGCCCACGGCGAGATCACTTCTTTCTTCTTGCAGGTTGTTAGCTTAAGCGAGCGTGGATCGTGTAGCTCACTGGTGATATTACGGCATCATCAAACCCTAAAGCCAAAATCTTCACAAGAATTCCCTTCGAAAATGGGTTTCTTCGCACCTTCACTTACGAACCATCTTCGTCTCTATGCCTTCTAAAGACCTCGCCTTTCCACTCTACTCTGCTCTCTCCACCTCTCTCTCTCTCTCTCTCTCTCTCTCTCCCCAATTTTATTTCACAGTTTGTTGGGGTAAACTTTCTGGGACATTGTGATTTTCTTGGTTTCTCTAGCTGCAGAAATTTTGGGGGTTCGTTTTATTTCAATGGCTTTGTGTTATATCTTAATTTTTCTGAACTGGGTTCCTAGATTTTGTAAAGTTTCCTGCTTTTTTGTTTTTGGGTATTTTGCAATGACTCCAATGCATGTTTGCATGAACATGAAATTGAAAAGATTAAAAATAATATATAGAACTCTTGCTTTCTCTTTGCTTAATTTACATGTGAAAGAAGAAACGAAGGCCCACCTATAGGTGCTGTAATTATAGTATAAAAAATAAAAATAAAAATAAAAAAAGTAAAGAGGAACTATAAATTACAAAGGGAAGCCAGAAATTTTCTGATATTGATTGAAACTAAAGAGGGAATAAGGGATTTTATTGCTGGAATGCTGGAGCTTGTGATGGTAATAATGGAAAGAAGAAAGGAAGCATTTGAGAAATTGATAAGTGGAAGGAGGCTAGTACTTGCAAGGCCATAAACATGGTGAGTTGAGTGCAGCAGTAGGTCAGGGAAAAAATGAACAATGAATGATCTCAACAATGTGTCTCAGATTTGTGTATGAAAAAGACCCGGCTGATGAGGGTGGCACAAAGTCATGCTCTGCTGCAGTAAATTTAAACCTAATAAGAGGAGAGAGCTACATCAGGGAGGAGTAATTCTTGCTTCTTCTTAGATAGGCTAAATCCACTAAATAATAATAAGAGGAAAAATAAAAATAAAAAGATAATAAAAAGAGACAAGTTCCCTTCAATTTTTGAGAGTGAAGATAATCAATGGGTTTTTTTTTTTTTTTTTTTAAATATTTTTTTAGTAATTGGTATGTGCTGTAACTGATGTGCAACCAGAGATTTCATCTTATGCTTAAACATATTATCTAGGGCCCAAATCTGAAACTATGATGGAATCTTTAGTACGCCCTGTAATTCTTCTTATCCAATAAAGAAAAAAAAGTATTCCCTATCAGACCTCAACATCGTGTTCAAGTAGTGAACTCTTTTGACTTCTAGATGGGGTACTTGTTACTGGTGTGTTCAACGTTTTGGGTAAATATTATAGTTCTGTAATAACTAATATATGGTACTACCTGTTGGTTCTTTACATAGTGCTCAACTTTTAGGAATTTGATAGTAGCTGCCTGAGGTAGGATATGGAGAAAAAATGGCGTTGCATCCGTGGTCTACCATTTTATTTTGAGTCTCTTAACCATTAATTTATTAATCGAAAGAGGGGTCTTTTCATGTTATGCTTTAATCACATTATTTGCATTGCTGTTGCACATGTGCATAAGGATTAGCACTTCCTTTTTGCCAGTCTCATCATGATTTGCAGCTGATGAGTGTTGTTACATGAAAATTTGGAACTTCTGTCTGTCAACATATAAAAAGAGCTTTAAAATGTACTACTTATGGACCAGTTACTTCTTGATGAAGGTATGATAATGATTTTTATCTCAAGTGTAAGTTTAGCTACAAATAAATGGATTATGGAGTAGTGTGATTACAGCTGTGGACCTATGGTGAGAGATTTCCTCTGCACTTTGCAGGGAAGAATTGTTGAAATTTATGGGTGAGAGGCATCTGGGAAAATAACGCTTGCCCTTCACATCATCAAGGTAGCTCAAAAGCTTAGAGATGCATATTAATTCTGCCCTCTTGTACTTTGTGATTGGTGTTTTTAATGACTTGAATTAGTTTGGTTTGCCTAGGATAACAGAAATTTCTTATTAACTCATCACAGTATAATCCAATTAGTCAATTTAAAACATAGATCCAAGACCCTTAACTATTTTAATATACATTTATTACATTAATCAAAACTTCTTTTATTTATTTATTTATTTTTGTTGATAAGATCCTCCTAAAAAATTTCATGCCTATTCTGCTCCTGGGCATGAGCTTAAACTACTTATCCCATCAAAGGTGAATGCACCCAAATTACCCAGCAACTACCATTGGAGGGTGGGATCAGTTGCTGTAAGTTTCACTGGTTATAGCCGATTCTAAAGGACTCTTATTTAGAAAGGTTCCCTACATTATCTAAAAAGGAAAAAAGGTCATGCCTATTTTAGCTATTATCATTCTATCAAGGGATGTTGAACTGTACTTAAAAAAAAATATCAAGGCATAAATTTTGTTGGGGCTAATGTTTCAGCTAGACCACCCTTTTGGTGTACTTTCATTGGAAATATCACACTTGTCTGGCAACTTATTAGAAATACATTTATAATTCAATTGCTGTTAATCTGTTGTTTGGATGTCTGATATTTAAATCATAACTGATAATCTCTTAAAACCCATTTTGCAATTAATCCTCAGACATTCAAAACTTTTTCTCTAGAATGCGGGATGGTATCACATTGCTTCATGCTTCTTGGTCATGGATGGGAGCCCCTACTGCATTGTTCTCTCTGTATGGTTTCTCTGGATAGTCACTATTTTGGTCCTATATTTTTTACTGATTTGATGCTGTCTTAGCTCAGAGGTAGAGCACTTGGCTTTTAACCACATGGACGTGGGTTCAATCCCCACAGACGGTGTTACCTTTTGTCTTTCACTTACCCAAAAATAATAAAAAAATTACAACTATTAAGCTACAGTTATGAATGCTTTTTACATAGCAACATGTAATTGTGAATATTAAAACTGCTAGCATCACCAGAAGAGTGTTACCAATTTGAAGATTGGCATCTTATGAACATGAACAACAGTATGGACCATCCATCACTGACAGACAGCATAAGTAGATCTCCATGCTGTTGAATTATCAAAAAAACAACAGCATGGAGATATACTTATGCTCTGTGTCAGTGATGGATGGTCTAGACTGTGAATTTGACAGAATGATTACTAGTGAACCCTTTGATTATAGGCACACATTTGTAAGATTACACCAAGTTCTCGGTATGTTAGGATTGCCTTTTTGTTTCTTTTGGGTATACCGACTACATTTAATATGGCAGTTGTTGGCCTGGACTGGAGTGCTTTTGGTTCTAAGTCAAGAATATCTGCACTTTAAATCCTTGTCCATAAATTATTTCTAGAGGTATAGGTTTTTGGTTCCTTCATTTGTATTCAAAGCCTCTGTTACTTTGGGTCTCGAATTGTTTGTCAAAATTGGGAAGGTGAAAGACTATAGAGCTAGAGGAGCATGGCACATGTATGACAGTGTCAGAAATAAACATGAAGCTTAGCACGGCACAATCCCATGAAGATAGACTATTTCAAATCATTGATATCTTTCACAATGTTAAGCTATGTTTCCTTTGATGCTCTAAATCTGCAAAATAGTGTTTCAATGCTTGCTGGATATTGGCTATCAGTGTTTTTGTATTATTTTTAGTGCCAGAGTTATGACTAAGTTGTGTAACGTAAGATGAATAGAGATAATTTACTTTTAATTTTTAAAATAATCATACAGATGTAAATTGCAAATGCACAAAATGAAAATGAAAGCGAGGCCAAAATGGGCAAATGCCCTTTTTTCGGAAATTAAACATCTTTGTGCCCTCATTCTGAAACTAAATAGGGAAATGCCCCTCTTTTGTAACTCGATAATCCTAAAATCGAGTTATATGAAATACTCGATACTCCGATAATCGAGTTATATACAGGTTTTTCCCGCACTGCTGGCATTTCTTTTTTTTGAATCTCTACGTAACTCGATTTTTAAATAATCGAGTTAGTTATACTATTATAAGCCGTGATTTCGTACTGTCTTTGTGTCAGGTGGAGTGTTTCAAAGTAACTCGATTCATGTAATATCGAGTTATAAAGTATACTTGATATCCGTAAAGTCGAGTTATTCTCTTATAATTTCTGCACACCTTCTCCCACTCAGTGTGCCTTGCTCTCTGCTCAACTGAGGACGCTTTCTGCTGAACTGAGTTGGAACTCCTCCACGGATCAACAGCGGCTTTCTTCAAACTCAATTGAAATTTGTATCACCTCAGGTAAAAAATTCACATCACAATTTTAGGGCAATGTTATTTTCATTTGATATTGTATTAAATTTTGATTTTTTGGGTTGAATGAATGTGAAGAAAGTACATTGGTGTGATTTTGGTTATTTGTTGTAGTAAACGTTGGTGAGAAGAGAATGAAATAATTTCTTTACTATAGCAACATTTGTATTGCACATAATCATCATTGGTCAGACATTTACAACAACATTTAGTGTTGAAGACAATGTGTAGACATTACCAACAATGTCTATTGTTTATGGTCAAATGTTGGTGTTAGTGTTAGTATTTCATTTTTAGCATGCAATAGTACACACTTTTATGAATGTCTTTGCTGTGTACCATTCTATGCAGGATTACATTATTTAGCAACAGTTGATACACACTGTTAACTTGATCATTTGGTGTTATTGTATTCAGTGTCAATGTCTGGTTCTGGCAACCCACAACTCTATAGGCCTCATGATGTGTTCACTGCTATGGGTCGTTGTTGGGTATTGGAAGATGAGTTCAGCTATCCAATCAATCCGAATTTGCGAAATAGTGCTTACGTTCACAATACCATGAGACAGGAGTGGGCTTGGTTATTTCGTGAACAACAAATGTTTTATGATGAGTTGGTTGGTTTTAAGTTGCCAGTGCCTCGGCGACTCGCATCACAAATGCCCAGAGACAGCATCGACGAACTTCGTAAAGCATTGAACCGCATAAGAGAAGAAAATAATCGAATGAAGATACGTCTTAATCGATATCGGACCCAAGTCGAGATTCGAGAGTTAGTGCAGGAAGGGTGGTACGAGCATGCACAGTTCATGCAATCACTTCTTGTTGATCCCATTTATCAGTCAGACGTGGAGATGTCAGATGAAGAGTAATCGTGTCGTGTCGTGGTGTAATTAGATTTTGTTGGAGAACTATTTTGCTTAACTATGTGTTATATGTATGGTTGCATTTGTACTATGTAAACCTTATTATTGATTATGAGAAGCATGCAAATTATTCGTAATGTAGATTATTCTCACATAAGTCATAAAAGTCAAATATTCTCACACATGATGTTTTTCAATAAGCACGTACGACATAACACAGAAAACATAAAATAACTTACACTAACATTATTAACTTAACCATAGACATAACACACACACACACACACACACACACCACAGTGGTATTCATTCTGATAGGTAGTCCTCGTAGTTGAGGACATTGTTACGTTCTACCGGAGTGAGTTGCCTATTTGTTGCAACGGCTTGCTCCTCCGCCAATTGTAGCATATGATACCTGGACCTACGAAGTATCATAAGATTGTTCTCTTTTTTTATTTTCGTCACTGCACGCTCATATTGGTGCATGTTTTGTCGTGGCAGTGTGAGCGAGCTACGCTCGACAAGAGGCGCTCCGATTTGCAGGAGATCATTGTGCAGAGCGTTGGACTCGTTCACGCGAAAGTCCCACTCCTGTTGCAATCCGGCATAGTATTCCCTCTCGTCAGAATCTCTTTGCGTTCTATAGTTATTTGGAAAACGAGGTAGCATCCAATTACGCATTGACATTGGAAAATGTGAGTTTAGATCGGTATGTGTAGAAGTTTTGCAAGGGTAGATGTATGTAAATGGGACTTCGGTATGTGTAGATGTTTTGCAAGGGTAGATGTAAATGGGACTTTATATAGGGGTTTTGCAAGGGCAAGTATTCAGGTGGATGTGACTATAAGTATTCACGTGAATAAAGATGATATGAGTTGACAGTATATTGTTCAGTGGTGTCTGTTGGTGCATGTGATTCGTTGAGGTAGCTGTTTCATATGGCTATAGCTTGTGCTACAGTAGCGGGCTGGTGATGTGTACTGCAAAAGAGGTTGCGTATTTATTCACGTGAAGACTATTCAACATTGATGTGCTTCATCTGACATGATTTGACGAGACAATGTTGAGCCCATGTTAAATGTATCATAAACTTCTCAGGGATGCTATAGGTACATCCTTTAAAAATGCTGCATTGCAAAAGGATGCATAGCTGTGTATTGACGTGCGTGTAGGTGATATGACTGGATAGGGTTCAACAGTGCAAAGCTATTGAGCAGCACTACGAACATCAATGTAGCAATAGGACCAATAACACTCGAAATTGATGCACAAAATTTTCTGCGTTGCTATGTGTATTGACGTGAGTGTGGATGGGTACTTCTGGTCAGGGTTCAACAATACTGAGCTATCCACCGTAGCTACAGTCATTGCTCCCTATGGTGGAATTTGGCAAGTATGATTGAAGAAAGCTGATAACAACATTAGGTTTTGTAATGGTTGGCAGGATTTCGCTGAATACCATTCTATCTGTTATGGTTATTTTTTAGTCTTCAGATATGAAGGAAATTCAAGCTTCCATATTGTTATATTTGATAAGACTGCCATTGAGATTCAATATCCACGTAGGAAGAATTGTAAATTGGAAGATCATCAGGTAAAAATATCAAAAACTTAGATGAAGATGATACAAACATTTCTTCCTTAATGTACAAACCCATAAAACATGAAGTCAGAGAAAAGTTTGTTCTTAAAAAATTACCGATTATGTCCAGAGGAAGAGAGAGAGAGCAATCCAAGCAGCCAAAAAATTGAAGCCTAAAAATCCTTCTTTCATGGGTATCTCGTGGCCACATAATATGGTGAGCCTTTATACATAATGTGATTATGATGTTCTCTTAAATATGGCTTGGAAACATATATGGGAAGCAAGTATATTATTGGGAAGCAATTTGTCACACATCAATGTCTTGTGCTATTACCCTCCATCAAAACATATTAAGCAATGAGATTCGGGGAAGGCTGGGTTGCATTTTCGAAAGACAATAATTTAGAAAAAAGGAGATGTCACTGCCAATGAGGTGATCGAAAGGACTCCTGTTGTGATTAGTGTCTCAATATTTCACTTGGTTGACCATCAGAGTTTGGACAAGGATAACTTGTTTAAAATTTAAACTAGTGATGTTTATGCTTATATTTAATTAGGGACTTTGATCACTACTATGGTTTATTTCTGATGGATGTGGTTTTAAGACTTTTCTCTGACCAGTTTGGTATCTCTTGTTCAAAACTATTCAGAATTCCTGTGCTTCATCTGACATGACTTGTTGAGACAATACGGAGCTGTGTTCAATGTATCATGAACTTTTCAGCCATGCTCTGCATCCTTGAAAACGGTGCATTGCAAAAGAAGGCATATCTGTGTATTGACAGGACAGGGTTGAACAGTGCGAAGCTGTTAAGCAGCACATGTAGCACTACGAACAACATCTGTGTACCAATGGTGGACAGCTCACACCCAAAATTGATGCATAGCCAATTCAGGGATGCTCTGCCTCTTCGAAAACGGTGCATTGCAAAGGGTTGCACATATGTGTATTCACGTGAGTGGGGATGGGTACGTGTGGTCAAGGTTCAATAGTTTCGAGATGTTGAGTATCACATGCAGAACTACATCAATCAAGTGTAGCAATGATGGACAGCTTACCCCCAAAAATTTGCTTACACTTTTGAAGGGTCCTCTGCATCCTTGAAAATAGTGCATTGCAAAATGTTGCATATCTGTTTATTCACGTGAGCATGGATGATATGACTGGACAGGGTTCAATAGTGTCGAGTTGAGCAACACATGCAGAACTGCGAACATGACTTCGCCGAACAGTGCCGAGCTGTGTTAGCCTTTTCCAACCTCACTTGCCAAATGCGTTTTGAAAATACGAGCAGTGAGTGTAGCAACAGTAGAGAGTTTTATCCCCCTGTTTCCGTACAAACTTTTCAGGGAGTCTTTGCAGGTAGAAAACGTAGTTACATTTTCTCAACATCAATGTAAAATTACATGAAGAAAACTATGCTTCCAAGTTTTACATCAATGGCTTCCGATCATCACAATTGCAATATTAGGGAGCTTCCAAGCAATGCTACAACAAACCAATAACTTGAATGAAACATTTGAAAGGCTGATCAGGCTTTTAGGCCTTTACCCTATTTTTAAGCAAACCAAATATCGTTGTGAGAGTGTGTTGGGTGAGCCATATGGATTTTCAGTGAGTGAGTGGTTAGTCTGGTTTGGACAAGTCTTTATGTAATGTATCTATATAAAGTAGGACACTATTACAACTAAGATACACAGATACGTGCATATTATATCGTGACTCAAACAACTCATATAAAAGAATTATTCGTATTATTGAATCATATGCGCGGTTGGTCTATGTGGTTTGGATCAGTCTGTATGTATTGAATCTATTAAATTTTCCTACAAGTAATGTGCAATAAATATAATTTGGAGGCATTTCACTTCCTAAGGTTTTCCCTACATTACAAAGCAAAGGACATTGTTCGTCCATGACCCACATTACTTGAATGTAGCAACAAAGAACACGTATGAAAAAAATGAGAAAGTGATTTCACATAAACTTAGCCAAAAGTAATAAACAGTTAATCTTTAGAGTTGCAAAAGTTGAACATACATAATCATCATTTGTCACACATTAACAATAACATCATGTATTGCACATAATGTGTAGACATTAACAACAACGTCTAATGTTCGTAGGTAGAAATTTTTGGAAATCATCATTGCTTGAATCTGAGAAGTCTGAAATATCTGTTTCATCATCTAACGCAGTAATTTCATTAATAGACTTCATGGCTCGCTCTTGCGCCTTCCCCTTTAGATGCTTCCTAGCTTTTTGGATTGCGTGAAAACGATCTAGTCGCCTTTGCATTTGATTGTTCTCTTGTTCAAGACGAGCAAGTATGTTGGCAGGTTCATCTCTAGGTAACTCGGCAGAGCGTGCCTTAGGAACTCGTAACCCGTGCCATCGACAATACACCTCTAACTCACACCTCTTCTCGTATAGGGTTGACCATGGTGGTTCTGCTATAGTGAACTCTATTGCGGTGGTATCTGTACTTAATTTTGTAGGTTTGCCGACCATGATGTGTCCGACGCTTCCAAGACTCTCATACGTGTATATTGGCATATTAACGAAATCTCTCTTCTTTCCAACCCATTTTCCTCCATAGTGGTCTGTGTATGTATGTAGTTGTTGATCTGTTGGAACTTGTGATGATGCATTTGTTGAAGTAGGTCTAAACTTGTTTCGCATTGTACGATTTGATGTTGAGGCATTGCGACTCATAGCTTAATCAATCTACGAAGTTAGCGGGGTAGAAAGTTAACATTATATCACTAGTACATTTATAACCTCATTTCACGGTCCAGGCATTACAGTTTCACTTATTAGGGCCTGTCATGTCAAACCCTTCCGGAAAAACGCTATATGAACAGGATTTTAAATGTTCCTAATGTCACATCAAAGGTGGGCAGTAGTTGCAACAGTAGATGTAAATGAGACATCTGTGCATCCAATTTCACAATTCTGTATTCACGTGAGTGTGGGTGTGAAACAGTGTCGACCTGGGTATCCACATCGTGTAGAGCACCGAACATGACTTGACTAAGCAGCAGCGTCTGTTGGCGCATGTGCTACGATTGAAGGAGTTTGATATGACTACAGTTGGTGCTACAGAAGCAGGCTGGTGATGTGTGTTTAGAGTTGGAACTTGGACACCTTCAAACTTCGCTATATTAATTGTGTTTTGTCTTTCACCAGCAAGTTCGCAATATTAATTTATTAATTATGTTTGGTCTTTCACAAAATGAATTATGAAGATCACAGTGTTTTCTGTGATTTGGTCATTTTGAATGTCTGTAAACATCATGGTGTGTAAATATGACGGTGTTCATTATCTTTGGTCATTAAACATTTACAGGTTAAAAGCATCACTTTGGTCTCAGAACCATCACTCTTACAAATTACGTAGCGCCATAGGCTGAAACACTGAAATTTCTCTTGTAATCGTAGCCAATTGATGTGAGACTGCATTTGAGGGAATACCTACTTACTCGACTATTCGATCAAACATCGTGGTCAAAGACTTGTTGGTTTGAAGCGAGGCCCAATTTGGTCTGAATACCACATCTGTTATACCGTAGATGTTGGTGGTGGCTTGAGCTCCTGGTTATATCTGTTTAATTGTGGACTTTACCTTTACAAAATCTTAAACATCAAGGTGTTTATTATCGTTGGTCATTTTCAAGGATGGTAAAACGCTCTTCCCATAATTCGTGACTGTTGGTTAGAAGAGATTGCACATAGGTAAAACCATGTTCAACCCTGAAACTAAGCTCTCAAACAAACGCGTGCCATAATAATTTACAGGTTGAAAGCACCATTTTGCTCTTAGAACTTTGATGTTAGTGGCTTGAGGTCACTGTTATATCTGTTTAATCGTGTTTGGTCCTTCACAACATACTTAAACTTCACGATGTTTATTATCTTCAGCTCACTGTTATCTAATATATTATGTAAGGGGCCATCACTTCAGGTTTGGATTCCTCATATTTGATTAAAAAAAATCCGTTAGACCTAATGCTAGAGTGAATGAGGTCATGCCAAGTGTCGCTTTTATCTTTTTCGACGAGTCTGCACTGCAAGGTTTCATCAATAAATTTTGTAATGAAAATATGATGCATGAGGAATAGTCCAGGCGAGGATCAGATTCAGAATAATATAATTGCTGATTTAAGATCGACAAAAATATCCAATTAGTGGAAAATACATGTAAGCTC
Organism: Quercus lobata; assembly: GCF_001633185.2. Taxonomy (NCBI): domain Eukaryota; kingdom Viridiplantae; phylum Streptophyta; class Magnoliopsida; order Fagales; family Fagaceae; genus Quercus; species Quercus lobata. The sequence continues at coordinate 790,847 of NC_044906.1, read as the reverse complement.
AACAAAACCTCCAATAAAAATAGTTGCCTGAAGTCAAGATATAGCTTCAGCCATTGTTCCAAGGAAAATCTCCTAGGTGGTTCATCGTTAATATCAAAACCTGTAAACGAATTGTGCTTTCACAAAACCTTCGATTTGTATTAATAATTACTATAATCTAAAAACACGTAAGCGTCGTACAGAATTATGAAATAAATGTTATTTACACACAGACTTGGATCTACTTGATATTATATAGAATCACATAATGACATAAAAAATTCTTAGACCATTACATCCATTTCAATAATACTAATGATAGTACCGATGGGCATGAAACTAACCATCATATTAATATATGAAATTACTTTCAACGGATACCATGTTCTTCAAATTGCCACTAAAATAAAAAAATATAGAACTGTCATACAATTCTCCAAATATGTTATAGCAACCACGAACTGAAAATCGTCCCCCCTTGGGTACAATACCCAATGGGAATCATCAAGAGTCAGATGGTGTAGAAGGTGGAACAGGACGTGTATAGTGAGGTAAGTCCGCTCGCATAGCTCCAACCTCGGCAAGAAGACCATGTAGAAGCTGACCATGGGCTGCCTGAGTCGTCATAATGGTCTCCATCATAGCATGAAGAGAGGGAGGAAGAGGGCATGTATGTGCTGCATCAACAGTGTCAACATCTATCTCATCATCACCATCCTCGACAACAACAGATGTGGGATCCCCATGCATGTCCTCATCTTGAACATCTCCAGTAGTAGACCGTACTCGTGGTCTGTTGGATGGACCAACACTGAGGTCGACAACCTTCTTTTGGGCAGTTCGCTGTTTCAGAAATTTGGCTCCTATAGGGGCTTGGATGTGAACCAACTCGTGGGAAGGAAAGTTCTTTAATCCTAAATATTTGAGGACCCTATGGATGAGAACTGGGAAAAACAAAGCATGCCTCTTATACTTGCTCCTACGCACCTTGACAATGGTTTCGATGAAAAGGGAAGGAAAACAAATGGAACTATTGGTGACAAGGGCGTAAAGCAAGATACACCTGTCTACAGGGATTGTATGGATATGAGAGATAGGGAAAATGTTGTGACAAGCTATCCTAAAGAAGATATAATTAAGCTCAGTCAACTCACTTGAGCTAATACTTCGGCCAGAATCCCGATTGTTTGATCGTCCACAAAGAACATCCATAACATCATCAATACGAGGAGACATAGAGTTTGGATAAGTAGGTGTACAAATTATAGGTACATCAAGGGCTTTAGATACGTGCTCCCTAGTTATTGTAAACGGTACACCACGTATGGACGATGTCACCTTGTGACCACCAAGATCCTCATGCACCGATAGATTCGAATAGAATTCTCTAATCAAGTCAGCTGGAGGGGGTTGTATGTTTGTACATAGGGACAGCCAATGCCTAGACTGTAGATTCTCACGAACAAAAGGATGCAGTTCCTGTAAATTGATTTGCCTTTCTCCCCAAATACGCCTACGCTTAATCAAGGTTTCAAAGGTTTGCTCATTTTCTGGCGTGAGGAACCTTAATTGATCAAACACCACTTCAGGTTCGGATGCAGCTTTGCATTTTCCCCTCTTAGTCCTCTTCGGACCCATAACTAATCGATGGTCAGTAGTGCAAACACGATCAGCTCACACAAAAACAGAACCAAAATGAAGTTTGAAGCAGAGAACAAAAATTGAAGAGTAACCAGCTACCATGTGTAGAAAATCATGCACACAATATACTGTCTAGAGCAGTTTACAACAACACAATGAAAAAACAATATTCTTATTCACAGGTTGTTTAGTTGGTGCAATAATTGTAATGCATTTTGGTCCGAGTCAATAATTTGAAGTTAGAGACCTAGAGTATATAACAGAAGTCTGATCATATAGGAAACATACAAGTGGATTTAGGAACTGACATATATCATACCATTGTAGCTACATGTAGTAAGTTTCACCAGCTTCTACAAAAAACTGAAAATAAATTGCACAATGTACAGTTCAGACATACAACCAGCATATATCTATACCACACACATATGGAGCCACTGGCAAGTTCATTTTGTGGAAGGAAGACAACCTATGACATAGGCAACCTTACTAACAACAATGCATTTGACTAGGCAAACACCCAATTTCATCACAATCTTCATAGACATAGACATAGAAGTGTGAAGCATCAAAATGCAAAATTTGAGAATAATGCACCAACAATGTGTAATTTCAAAGACAGCGACTGTTAAAAGAGTCTTACTATGTAAAATCCTCGACGAATTTGCGCGGGAAATTGTGGGTTCTAGCCGGATGAAGCGAGAGCAATCGAAGATGTAATTTCGGACAGCTGCAAGTTCTGCAGAACTGGGGAAGAGTTAATAAAAATGGGTAATAGAATGTAATGTCCATATAACTCGATTTTCCGGAAATCGAGTTACATGCAATCAAATTTTCAGCACAAGGGCTTACACATAAACCGACTGTCCGTAAATCGAGTTATGTGTAGCACAAATAACAAGAATCCAGTTAATGTTGGAATGGCTTTCTCATAACTCGATGTTGCAGACAACGAGTTAATTTCAAATAACTCGATTATACATAACTCGAGTTATTTTTCTGGGCCCCCAGATATTTGGACTGGTCCAGATGCAGTCCAAGACGAATCGAAGTTTAAAGGTAGGCTTGCCACAACACTCGATTCTACTTGAATCGAGTTCTGTGCAGTGGACACTCAGAAGAATTCAAATTCCTCGAGATTTGGAAAATCAAGTTACGTTGTACACATGCACCCACCCAGCCCATATATTTGGACTGGTCCAGATGCTTTTGCAACGCTATTGTTATTTATTTTCCCCTTATATTCATCCTTGCTTTTGCAACACTATTGTTCTTTTGAAGGACTACTGCAACAAAAAAAAAATATCATCCATTTTGTGTAGATTTGATTTCAATATAATTTAATTATCTTATCCAGAAGCATGAGTATGCTCTCCCGAATTTTAATGTTTTTGTACATGCAGGGAGCTTGGCATTGGAATAGTTCCATACAGTCCTCTTGTTCGTGGTTTTTTAGCTGGCAAAGGAGCCGTGGAAAATTTGGCTGCAAATAGCGTATTGGTACATATTTCACCAGTATTTTGTGTTATTCATTTGTAAGATACAAAGATTTTTCAGGAAACAATGATATTTTTCTTTGAGCAACGATTCATCAAGTTCATTGAATAAAACAGGGAAATGGATCCTCTCCATTTCCCTTTGAAATGGAGAGGCCCCAGTTCACAGTGGGGATTGAGTCCAAAATGATCCACGCTCAAAAATTGGACACATCATTTAAAATGTGTCACCACACTTAACTGGAGTTCAGTTGACTTAACTGGGGTTTAACTCAACCGGACAAAAAAAACTCAAGTTAAACTCTTAACTCTCACCAACCGTCCAAACTCTCTCTCTCTCAAATTTCAAACTCTCTCAAACTCTCTCAACCTCCCACTTCTAGGATACTCAACTCAAACCCATCAGCAAAATCAAAGGAAAAACCTTAGCTCACCAGAGATCCCGACACCCATACACGCAATTATTGTTCAAACTCGCTTATTTGGGTTTCCAAAACTTTGATTGATTCGTCCCTGTCAATATCTGGGGGCAATGGTGGTGAGGTTGAACAATAATTGCCCATGTGTTGTCCCTAAGTTTATTATTGAAAGATCTTTGTCTGGTGATTATCACTCCTCTGTATTTAGGCTATTGCTCCTTGACAACATTATAAATGCAAAAAAATGATCAAACATCAAATAAGATAAGCATAAACAAGCTTATGGATATACCTTTGTAACGGAAAGGATAGAAACACCAGCCCTCCACGTGTAACCTCAAAAGCTTTGAACGTGGGATGGCAAGATAAGCTTTGAACGTGGGATGGCAAGATAGAAACAGAGATGTCTTACATTCTTTGAACCTTCTGTGAAGCTTTTTTTTTTTTTTGGTTAAAATCTATGAAGCATTGAACGTGGGATATATCTCTAACATTCTGTGAAGCTTTTCCCTCCTATAAGGTTTTTTTTGTTTTTCAGTGCAGAGAAGTTCCTCTAACTCTGTTTCACTTTTCCCTCCAAAAAGTTTTTTTTTGTCTGGTTGAGTTAAATAAATCCTCCGGTTTAAGTGTTTAACTGGGGTTAAGTGTACTGTTTTCATTTTAAATGATGTGGCACTTTTTTAGCCCTTGATAAGTTTGAAATCAATCTCCACCGTGAACTGGAGTCTCTCCATTTCACTTTGAAATGGAGAGGATCCGGTTCCATAAAACAGTACCTATTTTAGTCCTTGCAGTTTACAAGAAGTTCCAACTTCATCTATAACATTTGAAAAATTGCTACCAAGTGAAATTTTGAAAATTTAGCTATCAAGCTTTTCAATTTGCCACATTATATTGATTGACACAATTGATGGATTAACTTCTCACTTATTTTTTAAACATCTAAATTTGCAAACATCAAAAATAATGACTAACCTATGTTGCACATGGTGTTATTGTCTTAAAGTGTTACAATATATACAAAACATACAACAATGTCATCTAAAAAGAACAAAATCCTATAGCAATAACAATGTTGACCCCCCTAATGTGGTCATCCAAGAGTCGCCATTCAATGTAATATAATTGAATGACATGCAAAAAGGCCAAAATCCAAACAAAAGCGCAGAAAAAAATACAGCATCACATTCATTTTAAAATACATATGAAAGTTCATCATAGTAATTAAAAATTTTCCAAGAGTGAAACTCTAAACATCACAAAAGTACCCAATCAATGAAGTTGCAAACTGGGATGAACAAAATAGGGATGAATAGTAAAGTTGCAAAGTAAACACACTCTAAACATCACATAATATTATCATCACTTTGCATCCACCCTAACCACTTAGTCTTGGCACTTGAAAATGTGGACGTTTAACAGAACACTGTCCCTCATAATCAGCTCAAATACGCAAACATCTCCTACTTGCAAACTATTTTCCCTCACAAATGCAGACCAACCAGCTGATACAACACATGATGAACCCCCACGTCGTTCATAAATGTATAGCTTCACAGGCCATAATCGGTCCACAATCTGGAGCTTGACAGGGAGTATACCTGCTTTGGTGTAGTCCTTGGTAAACCCGTCTCTTGGTAAGTAGTTGATAATGTCTTGGGGTAAACTCTGTACAAGGAACAATAATAGATATTTAACAAATATATTCCAGCAACAAGTATCTATTTGATCTACATCTTTTCACCTAAAAACACAATTAAAAAAAAATAATTCCAAACAAAATGTCCAGCCACAAGTATCTAGTGTGACAATCTTTCTAATTGACCCATGAAAAATGATAGTTAATGGGAGTTGCATTTCTAAATTACAAAAATATTCCATTTTAGTGAAGCTAAAAGCTTACCGCACGATCCTTGCCATTAACGTAGGATGGACGCATGATAACAGTGAAAAGGGGATTTTTTGATTTAAAAGCATTGGCTATAACAAGATTTTTAGCTACACCACCGTCTTTCTTAGGATGGGCTGATCCTGAAAGAAGTTGAAAATACGAAGTCATGCACATAAAATTAATAGAGCAGAAGCTAAACAAATCAACCACTTGCTTACAAAAGTGTAACATTCAAACCTGAACCCTCTCCCCTATAAAAGTGTTTGATGATTTCAACAGAGCTGTCATCACTCTCATCATCTTCGATCCTATGAACTTGGAGTTCGTCGTCTAAAGTATAGTCTATTTCTGTTGCAGTGGCATTAAATATGAGTACATGAAAATGTGAATTTCCTTCATATTTGAAAACCAGCAAGTGGCCCACGGCTACACCATGAGAGCTTGCAAATTCGGACCAACCATTTTGAAACCAAACCCCCCCAGCATGTTGTGTCAACTTGACTTTCCATTTTCTACCATTTGGAATAGTGAGAAAGGCCATATCTGACAGGTCCACTCCAAATTTCTGCACGAACTTATCTAGAATCCGCTGTAAAAAGAATCTCCATAACATAAATGCAGGCTAGGGAAATAAACACATGCAATCAATCCTTATACACAATGCTAGAAAATAAAAGTTTGAATGATGGCAGAATACTTCTTAGTTACAGCCCCCCACCCCCACACAAAAAAGAAAAGAAAATCAAACAAAATAAAATGTAATCCAGCCCAGTTATATTTAATAGCTATAACAGTAACAAATCTTATGAATTTTGAAACCAAATTATACAACCTAATCTTATAACCAAAATAACCATCAACAGCTGTCAACATTTTACATTTCTCTGTTGTTGTTGAAATGTAAAAAATTTTGGGGAAATGTTGTATTTTGATAATGTGTCTGTGATTTGGTTTTGGGGTGTTGGGGAAACATTGAAGATGACCCACTTTTGTTTATGGGCAGGATTTGGATTTAGACGTACTAATTTTTGCCACTTAGCCACTTCATAAGTTTGTGAACTCTAAAAAACAAATGATAAAAAGAGTGAACGATTTCTGTATCCTAGTTTGATCCCAGGACACAGTTTCACAGTTTAAATGGAGTTATACATCTGTGGTGACCCTATAAGCCCAATCACATTTTCAAGAAAATGCCATCAGCATTTGCTCTGTATTTATTTTTCCTCAGTCTCTACCATGCGCTTATCCCTGTTTCATTTTTTGTTCATATAAAAGTGTACGATGCAAAAGTACTCTGTTATGTGACTGTGTTCTTCTTAAAGTGTAACCTACGTATTGCAAAATGAAAGTTTTTCTGACTACATGTAACAAATGTACATTTTTTCAAGAATCACAAATAAAGAAGATGAAGTGTACGAAGTGTATAATTAGCATATGATTTTCAGAGGAATCTAGTTTATAAATTTGAGCATACTTACAAGCTTTCCTTCTTGAACAGCATTCAGCAGAATAATCTTGAAAAAGTGTGGGGACCGATCAGCAGGACCATCGTCGTTGTCTCTCCGCCATTGAGAAGCCATTTTTCTGGTTCTCCAAACTTTCGCTGAGAAGAAGTTGAACAGTTGCTGCTTCGTACGTTTGAGCACTAAATAGTGGGTTGGTCATACACATAACCCGATTATTAATAAATCGAGTTATGTGTACTGGGACTAAAAGGAGTCCATGCTGTGCGCAGTATCTCAGAGGAATCCATGTTGTGCGTGGTGGTTTGGAAGTAACTCCATTTGAAGTAACTCGATATCCTGAACATCAGGTTAAAGTAGAATTACTCGATACTACAGAAATCGAGTTTAATTGGACTGGTCCCGAGGCAGTCCAAGAGGAATCTAACTGTAGACACGTCTTCAACGTACCTCAAAGCTACAGAAATCGAGTTCTTCTGAACGTAACTCGGTAATAGGTGAATCGAGTTACGTGGAATCTACATGTAGAAAATGGTCTTCAACGTATCTCGACGTTACAGATCTCGAGTTTTCTCCACATAACTCGGTAATAAGTAACTCGAGTTACGGTGACCAGGCTTCCCCACCCAGCCCAGATAATTGGACTGGCCCAGAGGCAGTCCAAGAGGAATCTAAGTGTAGAGAATGGTGATCAACATATCTCGATACTAAAGATATCGAGTTATTTTCAACATAACTCGGTAATAATTTAATCGAGTTACGTTGACTGGCTTCCCCACCCAGCCCAGATAATTGGACTGGCCCAGAGGCAGTCCAAGAGGAATCTAAGTGTAGAGAATGGTCTTCAACGTATCTCGATGCTACAAATATCGAGTTATTTTGAACATAACTCGGTAATAACTTAATTGAGTTACGTTGACTGGCTTCCCGACCCAGCCCAGATAATTGGACTGGTCCACAGGCAGTCCAAGAGGAATCTAAGTGTAAAGAATGGTCTTCAACGTATCTCGATGCTAAAGATATCGAGTTATTTCAACATAACTCGGTAATAACTTAATCGAGTAATACCTGGACTGGCTTCTCGACCCAGTCCAGGTATTTGGACTGGTCCAGAGGCAGTCCAAGAGGAATCTAAGTGTGCACAATGGTCTTCAACGTATCTCGATGCTAAAGATATCGAGTTATTTTCAACATAACTCGGTAATAACTTAATCGAGTAATACCTGGACTGGCTTCCTGACCCAGCCCAGGTATTTGGACTGGTCCAGAGGCAGTCCAAGAGGAATCTAAGTGTGCACAATGGTCTTCAACGTAACTCGGTACCCTATAAATCGAGTTATGTTGAACGTAACTCGGATCTAGAGAAATCGAGTTACCCAGATACTTGACAATTGAAAATGGATACAGTCGTAGGGGATGGAAAATGGACTGCTACGTAACTCGTTATCTAGAAAATCGAGTTTCATTTAGTATAACCTTTCTACTTGTAGTTTTGCTTTCGACTTGCACTGTTCACACCCATTCAGTATCGTGCTTATTCATAGTAAAAGTGGACCTACTGACAACCATGCTGTGAACAACAAGTCATCCATACAAATCATAACCAACCACATCCATCAGTAACATTCCCCCATTTGCATTACGCGAATAAAAAAATCATCCATATATACAAGCTTATTTGTAAGTAAAGACATACTATGCATTTAAATCAGTTGATGTACAAAAATAAAAAGTTCCATTTCTGCATTTTAAACATTCTTCACAATTGTAAGTTGAAACTTGGACAGCATCCGCCAACAATGGTTTTAGGCAAACATAGAGTCATAGCATTTGAGTGACACCTTCTTTTTGTTCTTTTCAGAAGTTGCCTCCTTTCTGAGGAGTAGCCAACACAGAAATTAGTATACAACCCATGGTAATTAATAAATTGAATTGACAAATATAGAAGAGCATTCAGGCTTGCCTGCTTAAATGAGGAGCATCTACAGTTACACCTTGGCAACAATTACAAATCTGCAGCAAAACATATACAGTTAGGGGAATAGAGACCTCATGAATACTAGAATATGTACACGACAAACAATAAGATTGAAAGAACACCAAAACTAGGACAAAAGACTTGGAATGGTAATATGTAGGAGTTAAGACTAACTGCAACTACTTGAAGAAGTAATCACAAGATTGCCCAAAGTGGAGCTACATTTGATACAATGGTATTACTATCATGGTTCCGATCTACAAATTACTGCCCACATCTTAATTATAACTCATATAATGTAATATCTAAACATGTAAAGAAGAATAACTTATGTAATCCATGTTGTTAGTATGATTTGTAATTGTTACCTGCTACATAGCACCATGGCTTGTTGAAGCCACATTTCGAGTTGGACATGTACGACGGTTATGACCCTCTTGGCGACACAACCCACACTTCAACTTTGGTCCATTCTCAATCCACAATGAGGTTGGCAACTCCCTATCCTCGTCATCCATCTCATTGCGGATTCTCGTGGACTTGGGCCGACCTTTCTCACGGATCAACCGCTGGTTTGGCATCACGGTTCTCTTTTCTGCTGGCTCCGGCCATTCTAACCTATCTTTTAGTGGTTGGAATATAGGCTCATAGCTGTGATACCGTTCTTCAAGGCGGTAGAAATGATCCATATACTCAGTGGCATCATGGTTGTGTTTGGCACAAACTGCTATCAAGTGGGAACAAGGGATCTTGTTTGCTTCCCATTTGCCGCACGTGCATGTCATGTCTATGAGGGAAACCCTATGGGTGTGATCTCCCCCGCCAGTGTTCAACACTGAAGACTGTGTCTCCACTGTATATAATCGTTGTTGCGCACTCATCCTTCTAACAATATGGAGCTTCGCCTTCTCTTGATTTTCCTCGAAATTGTCATAGGCATATTTGCACCACACTTGCCCCTCTTCCAACTTCTCAAGGGTTTTGTTTCGACGTTCGTCAAAGTATGAGTTCACCTTGTAAAATGTAAACTTCACCATTGCAGTTATGGGCAAGCTACGTGCGCCCTTAAGTACCCCATTGAAGCACTCTGACAGGTTGGTTGTCATTGCCCCATATCGGTGCCCATGGTCATGTACAAGTGTCCACTTTTCTTGATTTACCTCCTTAAGATAGTCGTACGCAGCCGGGTTGACATTCTTGATGCAATCCATGGTGTTCTCAAACTTCCTAACTTGATTCGCAGTTGCTGCGTTCCATACCAAGTTCTTCAACGGCACACTATTGAAGTTAGTGTTAACATTGCTTACTAAATGGCGGAGGCAATACCGGTGATGGGTTAACGGCGGTTGCAAGTAGCCCCTAGTGGTGTCATCGAAGCATGATTGTATCCCACGATGCCTGTCGGATATTATACACAAATTGGTGCGGTCTGTAACATAGGTCAACAGGCATGCCAAGAACCATCCCCATGTCTCCGTGCTCTCGCTTTCGACAACGGCAAATGCGAGTGGATAAACCTCGTTGTTACCATCTGTTGCCATTGCTATCAACAGCTTTCCTTTGTACTTGCCATAAAGGTGCGTTGCATCTATGCTTATCACCGGCCTGCAATGCCTAAACCCTCTAATACACGGACCGAAAGCCCAAAACGCGGAGTTGAATATACAAGTCCCCGGGACATGGGGGTCACACTTTAATGTGGTCACAGTATCCGGATCTGCATCAGACAATGCAGCTAGAAATCGTGGCAATTCTGCGTACGACTCGTCAAAATCCCCGTAAATACGTGCAACTGCCTTCTGTTTGGCTTCCCAAACCTTGTACATAGTTACATCATGCCCATGCCTTGCATGCAACATACTACGCAAGTCCCTTACCTTTCGGGTTAGGTCTTCCCGTACATACTTCTCAAGTGCAATGGAGATGAACTTTGAATCCATCATCCGCCCATCAGTTGGTAGCTGGAGGGATGAGCAACTATGGGGACCCTTACATGTACTAATAACCCACATCCCGTGCTTCTTGCTGCAATTGGCCCGAATTGACCACAGACATGCCTCATTCTTACACCGCACTACCAGCCTATTGGTGTCAGACTTGATGACCTTGTATTGCTTATTATGCTCCACAGAGTAGAGGGTCAACACATATTGAACAGAGGCTTTATTCTTGAATAGCATCCCCCTTGCTGGGTGGTCATCTTTATGCCAACTTGTAAGATGTCCTGTACCCAATGCAGGTGATGGGTCATTAATATTGTCCCATGTGTTTGATGTGAACCATTCTGGGATAGGAACTGTTGTAAGGCAATCCTCCTCGTTATTTTCGATCAGTGGTACATCTAAGACCTCCGCGTCGTCCACTGGTCCATCAGTATCAATGAACTCTTCATACACATCTCGGCTGGCATCAATATCAATTCCCCCGTCCATATCAGCTTGGACATGCTCATATGTGTGAGTAGACCCTCCCACATCATGTGTATTGGTGGTGCCCACCAGTTCAGTGTTGTCCAAATGATCAACCGCACTACATGGTTGATTATTGTAGGGGAAAGGCGTGGCATAGGCAAAGGGAGGATGCACGTCAACCGACAATGAGTGTGGCTCTTCCACCCCACTGGCATGCTGTGAACTTGCACTACCATGGAACCCAACAGCCTCAACAGTTACATACAAGTCGGACGCTATGAACTGGGGGGTCCGCTTAATCACTGCCCACATCATGTCCACGTCAGCATCACAACCCAACGGATTTGAGTTGTAGACAACCTGAGTACTCACAAGTATCTGGGGGGCACGGTACACAATGGATATCTTATGTGACTCCTTGTCCAACCATAGAGCTTCCATTATCTTCCGGTGCATTTTTCTCAAGTGTGTTCCCCATTTCAACTCAATGAACTTCTGCTTCACTGACTCGCCTTTATAGGACAGTCCATGCAAGTCATGGAAATACTGTTCCCCATCATAGTAAACGTAGAAGCAGTGACGACCCATGCCAGACCTGGATAAGGACAATTAATTGTGGTTATCATGCAGAAGATAGGGGGTTATGTTAATGCAACAGTAATTAATCTTTTACAGATGCACTATGATGCTATCCTAATTATAGGTGTACACACTTCATTCGTTTGGACACAAACATTGGCCTTTTAGGGGAGACGTGCCACAACAAAGAATCAGGGTGTTTGTAATATCGCTTGGTAAGGATGCAATATGGAGTAGGAAAATGCATACATGATCAGCAAAACTTGTTCACCTCACAGGCTTTCTTTTTCAGAACCCACACAGTAAAGCCTTTCAGAACTGAAAGAGCCATACAATTTAAACCTCAGTATACATTACACATCATTGTTAATATGTATGAATGAATGCATATGTCATCATATGAATTCACCGTATAATGTTTGTTTATATATATGTTTATTTAGAATGATTATATACATATTTCCCAGAAGAATTCTCAAAAATAATTATTATATACATTACTATATAAAACTCGACATATTTAGGAACAATATGTATACAATGTCACTATCACACACACACACACACACATATATAAGATTATTCTCACATAAGTCATAAGAGCACACAATAATTAATCGTTTCTTGGACAATTTTTTTCAGGATTTTCAATGCATTAACAGTTTTTGCAATTCCTAACAAAATGTTTCAAAAAATTGGTGCCCTAAGCACATACATTATATGTAAACATACCTATACATGTGTGTATATATATATATATATACATACATGTGATCATATATGGGTAGGTAGCTTTGTTTGTCTATATATACATATATCTATACATACATACATTTATGTATATATATACACACACATAATGTCAGAATAACACTGTTGTAGAAAGCAATTTGGGCAATCCAAATTATAAGTAGTCATGTAAGTCAATCCATTTATAAGTAGTTATGTAAGTGAATATATACCTGTCAGGGAAGATATGCCAGAACAAAGAAGAAGGGGACCACAGCAACAGCACGCCTGGTGAGGATGCAATAATGACAAGGAAAATGGCAGAGGAGGTAGCAAACTTTGTTCACCTCATAGGCTTTCTTTTTCAGAGACCAGACAATGAAGGTTTTCAACATAGATAGAGCCAGACACGTGCATGGATTCTGAAGTTTGGGGAGGGGGACAACATGACTCGATATTACGGAAATCGATTTTATATAAACTCGATACCACATAAATCGAGTTACTGTTGACAAGACATATTGAAATGACGGAGTTCCAGAAACTCGGTTAATAAGAAGTCGAGTTACGTGTAACTCCGCATGCTATAACTCGATTTCTAGAGAATCGAGTTTTAGCCGCATTTCCTCTACAAAAGCCCACTTCACACGTTAGAAGGTGCAACCACATTCTAGTGCAAAGAATTCCCACCATTGCATTTTTGTAGAGCAGGATGGGACGAACCTATGTTGTGTTTAACGGTCGTGTTCCAGGCATATACGACAGTTGGCTAGATGCGAGTAGACAAGTTCATAAATTCCCAAACGCCAATCACAAATCATATAAAGATCGAAGGGAAGCCGAAGCTGCATACATGGAGTACTTGCATGGTAATGGTATGGGCGTGCATGGTGGTGCGTCTACATCGTCGGAAACTCCAAACATATCAACCTCAACTCCACATAGCACTTCTCAAAGCGAAGGAACCAACTATGGCAATGGAGACATTAGGCACACTTTGTTAAGGTATCAGTTGGAAGTTGCCATTGAGGAGCGTGACCACGCAAGGAGGATCGCAACGTTGAGTGCAAACATGTTGAATGAAGTGGTGGCTCATGTTGTGGGGGATGATGAAGTTGATGCACCCACGAGACAACGTACGGATGCATGAATGCAAAAATACGACTTCTTGTTGTGGTATTTAGTAAGATATGTGTATACTTTCAAGTACCATCTGTTGTCATGTGTGCTTTAAGTAGAAGTGTCATCGTTTTCCAATTGTTTCACTGGCAGATATGTATATATAGAAAAATAACCTTAATATTTTTGTTTTTGGACTAATTTGGTCTTATTCGGTCCATTATATCAACTTTGGTCTTATTCAGTCCACTGTGGTTTCTAGGAAAATCGGTGTACTACATTCTATTTACTTTATTTGATCCTATTCAGTCAGCTTTGGTCGTACCCCGTCTATTTGATTCACTGCAGTCCATTATTGTGTAGTTACAAAATACTAGATCAGCTTATACACAATGAGCCACGATTAACGAATGTACATGACGTAAAAAACAACAATGAATTGCATAACCTCTACATGAACGATTTGGAAATCCTCCTCGTTGGAGGATTCACTGCAATCCATACCAATCAAAGAAAATTCAAAGTTTAAAAAAGATAGGATTGGAATTATTCATACATGATAAATCGTCCAACATTAGAAAATTATATAAATTCTTCAAGTCAATTCTGAAAATTTTAATAGACACAATATAGGAAGTCCAGAACAAAATGACCATGAATAAAAATTGACACCAACGAACTAAAAAAACAAATAACACAGCTATATAAAGGTTCTTAAATCCCAAACACAGTAAATAAAACCCTAAAATTATGATGTACCTTGTAATATTATTCTGAATTAGGAAAAAAATGAACACTTAAAATTTAAAAGTTACGTAAAAAGTGAACATTACATGGAATACTACAGGTTTCAATAAATACATTACTATATCTTCCCTCTAGCTAGCTCCACTGTTTCAATCAGTGGTACATCTCTATGAGAGTGGTCTTGCCACTGCCAATTCTGCCAACAATACGTATTTTGTGCCCTTCCTCAAATGTGCAACTGATCCCCCTCAAAACAAGTGCATCAGCCTATATTTGATCTGTTTTATCAATGATATATAAAGCCATATTATAAAGCCAAGTTTGAAGCAAATAACACAACTCTCAATCATGTGAAGATAAAAACAAAACCACTCAGATTGGTAATGAATGCCAAAGCATTAGTCCGCTTATTTAGAATGATTATATACATATTTCCCAAAAGAATTCTCAAAAATAATTATTATATACATTACTATATAAAACTCGACATATTTAGGAACAATATGTATACAATGTCACTATCACAATGTCCGGAAGAGCAACTTCAAATCAAGAATCAATCTCACTTCCGTCAAAAGTGCAAGCATTCCTTTCCCATCAAATACTCCACAGGAGACAAAGAGGGATCATCATGTCTAAATTTGTTAGCAATCAAACCATGTAAAGCACTAAACATATGAGGATTACCCATGTCAACAGTTTGGTCAATTAATGCCAACTTATAGATCAGAAGTCTTATTAAATGCTTCTTCCACTTCTAACTTACAGGAAGCTCAAAGAAAATATGTTTGATGATCACCAAACAGACATGTAAGAAGAAAATTTTACAGCATCGTTAGTTTGCAAAATCTACAATTATTTTCATTCCCACATGATTTCAACACATTGCAGATAAGGATATATATATATATATATATATATAAAGCACAATGAAGGCAAATAAATGGAAAAAATACCTGTATGCCCAACAAAAGTATGTGTACATTTGCTTCCTCTCCAAAGTTTTAAAGTTGTATCACTTGAACCTAAAATCGTGGTAGCATAAAAATGAACCCCATAAGTTCATAGTGAAAGACATAGTTGGATCTATGCATTCCAATCTGATGTAACCAGTTCCAACTACCAACAAAATCTAAAACAATATCTAGCAGAACAGTAATACTCTAATCATATTATACCTGTAACAAGCTCGCCTGAAGGCAGCTTTATGAGTGCTTGGATTGCTGCCTTATGAGCCTCCCAGGATTCTGAAGGTTGGCCACTTCTCCAACGTCATAATGTGCTGTGGTGAAGGAGACATTAGATACTAACCGAAAATTATTGAGAAAAATGCATATACCTTTGTAAGCATAGATAATAATTCAAACCCAAAAAACGGCAATACACAAACAATAAAAGTAACATTCAAACAGTATGCAAATTTTTCATTAACGCCTCCATCATTTCATTAAAGCAAATGATGGACAAGATTTGATTCATTGGCCAATGACACACACAACATATATATATATATATATATACTGAAAATCATAAAATAAGAAGGCTAATCGATGAAAAAATCAATAATCAATTAAATGTTTCTCATTGGGTTCCCAATTTGCTACCAAAATGAAAAGGTAATATATACAATGATAAATAACAATTACAAAGCCCAAGAAGCGAAAGGAACAAAACATGCACACATAACTAAGATTTTTGCCGTTTTCAACTTTGGGTAAGTTATATTGTGAGCTGCTCTAGAACTCAGAAAAAAAAAACATAAATTCTATTTTTATTTGTTCCTACTAACGAACTTGTAATCAAATGTACACAGATCTAATCATTCTAGAGAGGAGGGAATTTAAAGGAGATTAAAAATAAGAAAATGGGAAGGAGGATGTACCAATCTAGGAATTGTAGGGAAGGCGAATCAGAAAATTAGGAGAGAGACA